>NW_027195685.1:0-45000 GCF_038502225.1 Cherax quadricarinatus | reverse complement strand
TTCCTCTGAAACTTCTAAATTATTAACAAGGGATTCATTGTTTGCCAGAACTAAGTCAAGCAGGTTATTACCCCTTGTAGGATCTGTCACAAACTGCTTCAAAAAACAATCCTGAACTACTTCTAAGAAATCGTATGATTCTAAATTCCCAGTCAAGAAATTCCAATCAATATGACTAAAGTTAAAGTCTCCTAGAATTACTACATTATCGTGCCTTGTGGCCCTAACAATTTCCTCCCAAAGTAGTCTCCCCTGGTCCCTATCTAAATTTGGGGGACGGTATATCACACCTAAAATTAATTTTTCATGTCCCTCTGAAAATTCTATCCAAACAGACTCTGTATGTGTTACTTCAGACTTAATACCCGTTTTTATGCAACAGTTCAAGCGATCTCGGACATACAATGCCACCCCACCCCCCTTCCCGATACTTCTATCTACTTGGAACAATTTAAAACCCTGAATGTGACATTCTGCAGGCATGTCCCGACTTTTTGAATTAAACCACGTCTCAGTAATGGCAAATACATCTATGTTACCTGCACTAGCAACTAGTCTCAACTCGTCCATCTTATTCCTAGCACTGCGACTATTTGTGTAATAAATATTAAATGACCCTCCTATCTCTTTACCCTTTCTGCTCCTTTCTGTTATTCCACTAAACCTATTACTGTCATTGTCAATTAGTGCCACTGGCTTTCCAATATCCTCCTCATTTTGCCTATTACTAGTTCTCCTAGTACTCATGTTACTACCCTGCGACTTCACAGTTTTCCCGCCAAAACCCATACCACTAACTATTCCTAGTTTAAAGACCTAACAGCTCCCTCCACTGCGTTGGCCAGTGCTCCCACCCCACACCTAGATAAGTGAACCCCATCCCTGGCATACATGTCATTTCTGCCATAGAAGAGGTCCCAGTTGTCAATGAATGCTGATGGAATAACAAACAAGTATGAGGAGTGGCACGAAAGAATCAAGGAGACATCCCCAGACATAATAGCACTCACAGAAACAAAACTCACCAGAATAATAACAGATTCAATCTTTCCATCCGGATATCAAATCCTCAGGAAAGACAGAGGGAGGAGAGGGGTAGGAGGAGTTGCACTGCTCATTAAAAACCAGTGGGGTTTTGTGAAAATGGAAGGAATGGATGGCATGGGCGAAAGGGACTACTTAGTAGGAACAATCCAGTCTGAGGGACATAAGGTGATAATTGCAGTAATGTACAACCCACCACAGAACTGCAGGAGGCCAAGAGAAGAATACGATGAGAGCAACAGAGCAATGATCGACACACTAGCCGAGGTGGCCAGGAGAGCACACATGGGGGGAGCAAAGTTACTAGTTATGGGTGATTTCAATCACAAGGAGATTGACTGGGAAAACCTGGAGCCCCATGGGGGTCCCGAAACATGGAGAGCCAAGATGATGGATGTGGTACTGGAGAACCTCATGCATCAACATGTTAGAGACACTACCAGAGAGAGAGGAGAGGATGAACCAGCAAGGTTGGACCTTGTATTCACCATGAGTAGTTCGGACATCGAGGGTATCATGTATGAAAGGCCCCTGGGAGCTAGTGATCATGTGGTTCTGTGCTTCGACTACATAGTTGAGCTCCAAGTGGAGAGAGTAGCAGGAATAGGCTGGGAAAACCAAACTACAAAAGGGGTAACTACTCAGGCATGAGGAACTTCCTTCAAGACATTCAGTGGGAGAGGGAACTGACAGGAAAACCAGCACAAGAAATGATGGACTATGTAGCAACAAAATGCAAGGAGGCAGAGGAGAGGTTTGTTCCCAAGGGAAACAGAAATAATGGGAAGAACAGAACGAGTCCTTGGTTCACCCAAAGGTGTAGGGAGGCAAAAACTAGGTGTACTAGAGAATGGAAAAGGTACAGAAGACAGAGAACTCAGGAAAATAAAGAAATCAGCCGAAGAGCCAGAAACGAATATGCACAGATAAGAAGGGAGGCTCAGAGACAATACGAAAATGACATAGCATCAAAAGTAAAGACTGACCCGAAGCTGTTGTACAGCCACATCAGGAGGAAAACAACAGTCAAGGACCAGGTAATCAGACTGAGGAAGGGTGATGGGGAATTCACAAGAAACGACCGAGAGGTATGTCAGGAGCTCAACACAAGATTTAAAGAGGTATTTACAGTGGAAACCAGTAGGACTCCAAGAACTCAGAACAGGGGGGCACACCAGCAAGTGCTGGATGAGGTACATATAACCAAGGAGGAGGTGAAGAAGCTGCTATGCGAACTTGACACCTCAAAGGCGGTGGGACCAGACATCTCTCCATGGGTCCTTAAAGAGGGAGCAGAGATATTGTGTGAGCCATTAACAAAGATCTTCAACACATCATTTGAAACTGGGCAACTCCCTGAGGTATGGAAAATGGCAAATGTAGTCCCAATTTTTAAAAAGGGAGACAGACATGAGGCACTAAACTACAGACTTGTATCACTAACGTGTATAGTATGCAAGGTCATGGAGAAGATCATCAGGAGGAGAGTGGTGGGGCACCTGGAAAGAAACAAGTGTATAATTGACAACCAGCACGGTTTCAGGGAAGGAAAATCCTGTGTCACAAACCTACTAGAGTTTTATGACAAGGTGACAGAAGTAAGACAAGAGAGAGAGGGGTGGATCGACTGCGTATTTTTGGACTGCAAGAAGGCCTTCGACACAGTTCCTCACAAGAGGTTACTGCAAAAGCTAGAGGACCAGGCACACATAACAGGAAAGGCACTGCAATGGATCAGAGAATATCTGACAGGGAGGCAACAACGAGTCATGGTACGCGACGAGGTGTCAGAGTGGGCGCCTGTGACAAGCGGGGTTCCACAGGGGTCAGTCCTAGGACCTGTGCTGTTCTTGGTATACGTGAACGACATAACGGAAGGGATAGACTCAGAAGTGTCCTTGTTTGCAGATGATGTGAAGTTAATGAGAAGAATCAAATCGGACGAGGATCAGGCAGGACTACAAAGAGACCTGGACAGGCTACAAGCCTGGTCCAGCAACTGGCTCCTTGAATTTAACCCTGCCAAATGCAAAGTCATGAAGATTGGGGAAGGGCAAAGAAGACCGCAGACACAATATAGTTTAGATGGCCAAAGACTGCAAACCTCACTCAAGGAAAAAGATCAAGGGGTGAGTATAATACCGAGCATATCTCCTGAGGCGCACATCAATCAGATAACTGCTGCAGCATACGGGCGCCTGGCAAACCTACGGATAGCGTTCCGATACCTCAGTAAGGATTCGTTTAAGACTCTGTATACCATCTACGTCAGGCCCATACTGGAGTATGCAGCACCAGTTTGGAATCCACACCTAGTCAAGCACGTCAACAAATTAGAGAAAGTGCAAAGGTTTGCAACAAGACTAGTCCCAGAGCTACAGGGATTGTCCTATGAAGAAAGGTTGAGGGAAATCGGCCTGACGACACTGGAGGCCAGGAGGGTCAGGGAAGACATGATAACGACATATAAAATACTGCGCGGAATAGACGAGGTGGACAAAGACGGGATGTTCCAGAGATGGGACACAGACACAAGAGGTCACAATTGGAAGTTGAAGACTCAGATGAATCAAAGGGATGTTAGGAAGTATTTCTTCAGTCATAGAGTAGTCAGGCCATGGAATAGCCTAGAAAGTGATGTGGTGGAGGCAGGAACCATATATAGTTTTAAGGCGAGGTATGATAGAGCTCATGGGGCGGGGAGAGAGAGGACCTAGTAGCAATCAGCGAAGAGGCTGGGCCAGGAGCTGTGACTCGACCCCTGCAACCACAAATAGGAGAGTACAAATAGGTGAGTACAGACAGACACACACACACACACACACACACACACACACACACACACACACACACACACACACACACACACACACACTCACTCACACTCACACACACACACACACACACACAGGAGAGAGAGGAAAGGACACACACTGAAAGGAAGCAGGAAGAAAGGAAGGAGATTGAGAAAATCATAACAGAAATAGGTGAAGAGAGGGACGAGATTGTAAATTTTCAGAGAATAGGGGGGTACTCGAAGGTGAGAAACCGACCAATCAAGCTGATTCTCAGGACGGAAACAGTGCGGAACAGGATCCTCCAAGAGAAACCACGATTGAAATACTCGGAAGAGTACAAGAGGGTGTTCCTAGACAGAGACAGAACAAAATCAGAACGACAGCAGCTGAGGGAGAGGACAAAAAAGCGAAAGGAGCTAGGAAAAGAGACAAGGAGGGAACCAGCAGAGGTCAGTCAGAGCAGGACAGAACAGCAAGGGCAAGCACACACACAACTACTCTCAGAACCACACAACCTATCACACCATCCCAACACACCCTACAATCCATACCCACAGCCTCCACCCAACACCAAGCTATAGAACCCCACAGTATGCCACCAGGTCTCCCACCCTCACAGGCCCCCCAAACCACAGTGTTGGAAAGGAAACTGAAGGTATGGTACACAAACGCTGATGGAATAACAAATAAGTGGGAGGAGTGGCAAGAAAGAGTCAAAGAAGCATCACCGGACATCATAGCTCTCACAGAAACCAAGCTTACAGGTATGATAACAGATGCCATCTTTCCAACGGGATACCAAATCCTGAGGAAAGACAGAGGGAACAGGGGGGGTGGAGGAGTGGCGTTGCTGATCAAAAATCGCTGGAATTTTGATGAGCTGGAGAGAGAAGATAGCGGTGAAGAAAGTGATTACATAGTGGGAACACTTCACTCTGGAGGTCCCAAGGTGGTAATAGCAGTGATGTATAACCCACCACAGAACAGCAGGAGGCCAAGGCAAGAGTACGACGAGAGCAATAGAGCGATGGTTGACACACTGGCTAGAGTGGCCAGAAGAGCTCATGCATGCAGGGCAAAGCTCCTGATCATGGGTGACTTTAACCACAAGGAGATAGATTGGGAGAACTTGGACCCACATGGGGGCCAAGATACTTGGAGGGCTAAGATGATGGAGGTGGTACTGGAGAACTTCATGTACCAACACGTAAGGGACACTACAAGAGAGAGAGGAGAGGATGAACCAGCAAGGCTGGACTTAGTATTCACCTTCAGTAGTGCAGATATCGAGGACATCACATATGAAAGACCCCTTGGGGCCAGTGACCATGTGGTTGTAAGCTTCGAATACACAGTAGAGCTACAAGTGGAGGGAGAAGCAGGAAGGCCAGGACGAATGAAGCCAAACTACAAGAAAGGGGACTACACAGGAATGAGGAACTACCTGAACGGGGTTCAGTGGGACAGAGAACTGGCAGGGAAACCAGTTAATGAGATGATGGAATATGTAGCAATAAAATGCAAGGAGGCTGAGGAGAGGTTTGTACCCAAGGGTAACAGGAGTAATGAAAAAGCCAGGATGAGCCCATGGTTTACCCAAAGGTGCAGGGAGGCAAAAACCAAGTGTGCTAGGGAATGGAAGAAATATAGAAGGCAAAGGACCCAGGAGAATAAGGAGAACAGTCGTAGAGCCAGAAATGAATATGCACAGATAAGAAGGGAGGCCCAAAGACAATATGAAAATGACATAGCAGCGAAAGCCAAATCTGACCCGAAACTGTTGTACAGCCACATCAGGAGGAAAACAACAGTCAAGGACCAGGTAATCAGGCTAAGGAAGGAAGGAGGAGAGACAACAGGAAATGACCGGGAAGTATGTGAAGAACTCAACAAGAGATTCAAAGAAGTGTTCACAGAGGAGACAGAAGGGACTCCAGAAAGACGGAGAGGTGGGGCACACCACCAAGTGCTGGACACAGTGCACACAACCGAGGAAGAAGTGAAGAGGCTTCTGAGTGAGCTAGATACCTCAAAGGCAATGGGGCCAGATAACATCTCCCCATGGGTATTGAGAGAGGGAGCAGAGGCGCTATGTGTACCCCTAACAACAATATTCAATACATCTATCGAAACAGGGAGATTGCCTGAGGCATGGAAGACAGCAAATGTAGTCCCAATCTTTAAAAAAGGAGACAGACATGAAGCATTAAACTACAGACCAGTGTCACTGACATGTATAGTATGCAAAATCATGGAGAAGATTATCAGGAGAAGAGTGGTGGAACACCTAGAAAGGAATGATCTCATCAACAGCAGCCAGCATGGTTTCAGGGACGGGAAATCCTGTGTCACAAACCTACTGGAGTTCTATGACATGGTGACAGCAGTAAGACAAGAGAGAGAGGGGTGGGTGGATTGCATTTTCTTGGACTGCAAGAAGGCGTTTGACACAGTTCCACACAAGAGATTGGTGCAAAAACTGGAGGACCAAGCAGGGATAACAGGGAAGGCACTACAATGGATCAGGGAATACTTGTCAGGAAGACAGCAGCGAGTCATGGTACGTGGCGAGGTGTCAGAGTGGGCACCTGTGACCAGCGGGGTCCCGCAGGGGTCAGTCCTAGGACCAGTGCTGTTTCTGGTATTTGTGAACGACATGACGGAAGGAATAGACTCTGAGGTGTCCCTGTTTGCAGATGACGTGAAGTTGATGAGAAGAATACACTCGATCGAAGACCAGGCAGAACTACAAAGGGATCTGGACAGGCTGCAGAACTGGTCCAGCAATTGGCTCCTGGAGTTCAATCCCACCAAGTGCAAAGTCATGAAGATTGGGGAAGGGCAAAGAAGGCCGCAGACGGAGTACAGTCTAGGGGGTCAGAGACTACAAACCTCACTCAAGGAAAAAGATCTTGGGACACACACACACACACAAAAATGGCCAAACAGAAATGTAAACATTGCGATGGACTATTGTCACACCTTGCGTCATTATGTCTGGGTCGATAAAATTAATGAATTTGAAAAATTATAGAAATTTCAAAAATGGAAAAATATTTTACCCACAGGGGTATATTGCAGACCACTGGAGAAATCCCCTGACTTTGCTAGCTTAAATAATGCATTCCCACTTGTTGTGTGTGTGTGTGTGTACCCCCTTTTGTACTCCCTATTTGTGGTTGCGGGGGTCATCAGCTCCGGCCCCGCCTCTTCCCCAGTTGCTACTGACCCTTTCTCCCCCCTCCATATTTATCAACCTCGTTTTAAAAACTTTGGTTTCCCTCCCCCACTCATTTTTAGGCTTTCCCCACTCCCAAAACCTCTATGACTGAAAAAATTTTCCTATTCTCTGATCATTTTTTAATTTCAATTGTGGCCTCTTGTTTCTGTGTCCCCCCCCGGGAAAACCCCTGTCCCCCACCTTTCTTCCCCAATTATTTTTATTCTTATCATGCCCCCCTCCCTCCTGTCCCCCAGTGTCTCCTTTCCTAATCTTTCTTAGGACATTCCTTAGTTTGGAACTCCTTGTGCAAACCTTTGTACTTTTCTGTTTCTTGGTCTTTATCAGTGCGGTTAAACAGGTGCGCATGCTCCCAACAAAAATACAGGGGTCGGGGCAGAATGATTCCTTCAAATATCGGGGTGCTGTTCTCAGGTTTGCCGGGCAAAATGCTGCGATTATAATTGATGTGCCCGGGGGAAAAGCTCGTGTTTTACCCCAAAATTTTCTCTTTGGGGAGTTTCGTCTTTTGGGCCCCCTAGCCCCTTCTCTTTTGTGGTCTTCTTTCCCCCTATCTTCATGACTTTTCATTTTCGGATTAAATTCGAAGCCATTTTCGGGCCGGTGTCCCGTCTGTCCAGGGCTCTTTGGGTCCTGCCTGGTCCTCATCAATTTTAAATTTTCCCCATTAACCATCTCTCAAACAGGGGTCAAAACTAACCCTTCCTCATGTGTTTTAAAAAAAAACTGGTCCCGAAACCTGTGGGACCCCCCTCGCGGGCCCCTTGTTCTCTTCGTCCATGACCGTTGTTCCTCCCTGTCGGTATTCTCTGATCCATTCGTCCCTTCCTGTTATATCGCCGATGTCAAACCCACTTTCTTGTGAAAACTTGTCAAACCTCTTGGGCAAAATACAACCCCCCCCCTCTCTCTTTTCTTACTTTTTTTTTTATCATAAAACTCAGAGGTTTTTGCCAGGTTTGCCTGTGTTGTGTGTGTGTGTGTGTGTGTGTGTGTGTGTGTGTGTGTGTGTGTGTGTTGTGGTGTGTGTTACTCACTTTGTGGTTGCAGGGGTCGAGACTCATCCCCTGGTCCCCGTTTTGCCACTGCCTTTTCTGCATGTTGTGTGTGTGTGTGTGTGTGTGTGTGTGTGTGTGTGGTGTGTGTGTGTTTATGTGTGGTTGTGTGGGTGTGAGTGGTGTGGTGTGTGTGTGGGGTGTGTACTCACTTATTTGTACTCACCTATTTGTGGTTGCAGGGTCAGTCATAGCCCCTGGCCCGCCTCTTCACGGGTTGCTACTAGGTCTCTCTCCCCTGCTCCATGAGCTTTATCATATCTCGCCTTAAAACTATGTGTGTGCGGTGTGTGTGTGGGTGTGCGTGCTTGTGTGTATGCATATTGTCGCTCGTATGCATATGTCTGCGTGCCCCCTCGTGTGTTGTGTGGGGCGCGCTAGTGTGGGTAGGGCCCCACTTAATATTTGATTTATAACTCATTACAATTGTGACCAGGTGTGGACGTTTCAGTGGTTCATTACTTTGAATTTGTTCATGACTGTAACCATGTATAGGAGTGGGCTGATTCATTACCTTTGTAACTTCCATGTTGTGACCAGATCTACCTGGAGTTCATTACCTTTGTAACTAGTTCAGCCATCATAACTTTGGGCCCAGTCACTGGACCCATTATGATCTTTGTAATCTTTTGACTACCGCCACAGGATGGGTAGGGGGTTTGCATAATAAAGATATTAAACTAATTTTTCCAGCCGTACAGGAGGAGATTCTATCCCCGGGCCTCGGGAGTGTGAGATGAGGGGAGTTAACGATCAGCTCGGACACCTCAACCAAAAACACTCTTTTGACCTTTGTGAAACCCCCACTGATGAATGGTATTTTCTGTTTGATGGAGGGTTTGGACCCCATATTTGCAAAAAATTAATGTCGTCGCATTGAAACAGTGTAGCCGGGGGAAACAGTGTAGCCAGTGTCATCACTTAGCACTTAGTGTGAAACGTGTAGCACTTGGGGTGAAACGGGGTAGCCGAGTGTGAAACAGTGTAGCACTTGGTGTGAAAAAAGTGTGAACAGTGTCATCACCCCATAGCACTTAGTGTGAAACGGTGTAGTACGTGTGAAACGGGGTAGCACTTGGTGAACAGTGTAGCACTTAGTGGAAAAGTGTAGCATTGTGTGAAACAGTGTAGCAATGTGGAAAGCAGTGAGCATGAGTGTGAAACAGTGTACCACTTAGTGGGAAACGGTGTAGCATGGTGGAAACAGGTGGCATAGGTGTGAAACAGTGTAGCACTTAGTGTCACCCCTATAGCAGCCAGTGTGAACAGTGGCACTTGGTGAAACAGTGTAGCACTTGTGGAAAAGTGTAGCATTGGTGAAGCAGTGTAGCACTTGGGGTGAAACAGTGTAGCATTGGGGTCATCGCTGTGCACTTTGTTGAAACAGTGTAGCACTTAGTGGAAACAGTGTAGCACTTGGGGTTTAAACAGTGTAGCAATTAGGGGTGAAACAGTGTGAGCACTTGGGGAACAGTGTAGCACTTAGTTGGAACAGTGGCACTTAGTGTGAAACAGTGTAGCACTTAGTGTGAACTGTGAAGCACAGTGTGAAACAGTGTACAATTAGTGTGAGCATGTAGCACCAGTGTCATACACTGAGCACTTAGTGTGAAACAGTGTGCATTGAGTGTCATGCACTGTAGCACTTTGTGTAAACAGTGTAGGGATAGTGTGAAGCAGTAGCCCAGTGTCATACAAAAGCACTTAGGGGTGAAACAGTGGCACGTGTCATGCACTGTAGCACCAGTGTGGAAAGGTAGCACTTAGTGTGAAACAGTGTAGCACTTAGTGTCATACCCGTAGCACTTGGGGTGAAACAGTGTGCCAGTGTGAAACAGGTGGCACTTGAGGGGGCAACAGTGTGGGACTTAGTGAACGGTTGTAGCACTTGAGTGTGAAACAGTGTAGCACTTGGGGTGAACAGTGTAGCCAGTGTGAACAGTGTAGCACTAGTGTGAAACAGTGTGCACTGATGTGAACAGTGTAGCATTTGGTGTGAAAAAGTGTAGCACTTAGTGTCTACACTGTAGCACTGGTGGAAACACTGCACTTGTGAAACAGTGTAGCACTTAGTGAAACAGTGTGCACAGTGGCCGAGTGGCAATTGGAAGCGTGTAGCATTTAGTGTCATACCTTAGCATTTAGTGTGAAACAGGTAGCCGGGGTGAAACAGTTAGCACTTAGTGTCATACACTGTAGCATTTAGGTGAAACGTGTGCAAATGTGAAACAGTGTAGCCTTGAGTGTGGGGCCAAATGTAGCACAGTGTCATGCCGCTGGCATTTGAGTGTGAAACGGTAGCACTTGGTGTGAAACAGTGAGCATTTGTGTGAACGGGGTAGCCTTGGTGAAACAGTGTAGCCTTGAGTGTGAAACATGGCACCAGTGTCCGGGGTAGCCAGTGGCATGTAAAACTTGGTGTGAACAGTGTAGCCGGTAAGCAGTGTGGCACTTGGTGGGAAACAGTGACGCAGTGGAAATGTAGCACTTGGTGAAAAGTGTAGCCTTGGTGTGGGGAACAGTGGCACTAGTGAAACAGTGTAGCACTTGTGTGAAACGGGGTAGCACTTAGTGTGAAACAGTAGCCCTTAGTGTGAAACGTGAGCACTTGGGTGTGAAGAGTGTAGCAATTTGAGTGTGAAGCAGTGTAGCCGAGGTGAAACAGTGAAACACTTAGTGTGAACAGTGTAGCACTTGAGGGGAAATGAGCACTAGGTATGCACTGTAGCATGAGTGTGAACAGTGAGCACTTAGTGTGAAACAGTGTAGCACTTAGTGTGAAGCAGTGAGCACTTAGTGTAAACAGTGTAGCACTTGAGTGGAAACAGTAGCACTTAGTGTGAACAGTGTGGGACTTAGTGTGAACATGTAGCATTTAGTATGCACTGTAGCATTTAGGTGAAAACAATGTAGCACTTAGTGTGAAACATTAGCACTTAGTGTCATACACTGTGGCATTTGTATGAAACAGTGTGTACTTAGTGTGACAGTGGCTCTTAGTGGAAACAGTGTAGCATTAGTGCTCACTGTGGCATTTAGTGTGAAACAGTGTAGCACTTGGTGGGAAACAGGTGCATTTAGTGTGAACAGTGTAGCACTTGGGGGGAAACAGTGCCCCCAGGTGTGATACAGTGCAGCACTTATTGTGATACAGTGTAGCACGTATTGTGATACAGTGCAGCACTTAGTGTGACACAGTGTACCACTTAGTGTGACACAGTGTAGCACTTTGTGTGATACAGTGTAGCACTTAGTGTGATACAGTGTAGCACTTATTGTGATACAGTGTAGCACTTAGTGTGATACAGTGTAGCACTTAGTGTGACACAGTGTAGCACTTAGTGTGAAACAGTGTTGCACTTCGTGTGATACAGTGTAGCACTTATTGTGATACAATGTAGCACTTAGTGTGATACAGTGTAGCACTTAGTGTGACACAGTGTAGCACTTATTGTGATACAATGTAGCACTTAGTGTGACACAGTGTAACACTTATTGTGATACAATGTAGCACTTAGTGTGACACAGTGTAGCCCTTAGTGTGATATACTGTAGCACTTAGTGTGACACAGTGTAGCACTTAGTGTGAAACAGTGTAGCACTTAGTGTGAAACAGTGTTGCACTTCGTGTGATACAGTACTCACCTAGTTGTGGTTGCAGGGGTCGAGTCACAACTCCTGGCCCCGCGTCTTCACTGGTCGCTACTAGGTCTACTCTCTCCTTGCTCCATGAGCTTTATCATACCTTTTCTTAAAGCTATGTATAGATCCTGCTTCCACTACACCACTTTCCAGACTATTCCACTTCCTGATAACTCTATACCTGAAGAAATATTTCCTAACATTCCTGTTATTCATCTGAGTCTTTAATTTCCAATTGTGATCCCTTGTTGCAGTGTCCCATCTCTGCAACATCCTGTCTCAGTTCTATTTGTCGATTCCTTTCAGTACTTTATATGCCATTATCAAATCCACCCTATCTCTCCTGTCCTCCAGTATCGTCAGGTCGATTTCTTAACCTCTTCTTGTAGGGCATGCCCCTTAGCTCCGGAACTAGTTTCGTTGCAAGCTTTTGCATTTTCTCTATTTTCTTTAAGTGCATGGCTAGGTGTTGATTCCTGACTGGTGCCGCATACTCCAATATGGACCTGATGTACAAGGTGTACAGGGTCCTGAACGATTCCCTGTTGAGATGTTAGAATGCTATTCTTAAGTTTTCTAGGCACCCATATGCTGCAGCAGTTATATGGTTGATGTGTAACTCAGATGTGCCCCGCGTTATACTCACCCCAAGATCCTTTTCCTTGAGTGAGGTATGTAGTCTATGGTCCCTTAGACCGTATTCCGTCTGCGGTCTTCTTTGCCCTTCCAGATGATTATGCACTTGGTGGGGATGAACTCCAGGAGTCAGTCTCTGGACCAGGCCTGCAGCCTGTCCAGATCTCTTTGTATTCCTGTCTGGTCCTCCTACGATTGAATTCTTCTCATTACCTTCACATCATCTGCAAACAGACACACTTCTGAGTCTATTCCTTCCGTCTTATCGTTCACTTATACCAGAAACAGCACTGGGCCTAGGATTGACCCCTTTGGAACCTTGCTCGTCACAGGCGCCCACTCTGACACCTCACCACGTATCAGGACTCGCTGATGTCTTCTCGTCAGGTATTCCCTGATCTATTGCAGCACCTTCCCTGTTATACCTGCCTGGTCTCCTAGCTTTTGCACTAATCCCTTGTATAGAACTGCGTGAAAAGCCTTCTTACAGTCCAAGAAAATGCAATCTACCCATCCCTCTCTCTCTTGTCTTACTGCTATCACCCTGTCATAGAACTCCAGTAAGTTCGTGACACAATATTTTCAGTCCATGAAACCGTGATGGTTGTTGTTGATAAGCTCATTCCTCTCTAAGTGATCCACCACTTTTCCGATATCTTCTCCATGACTATACATGTCAGTGATACTGGTCTGTAGTTTAATGCTTCGTGTCTGTCTCCTTTTTTTATTAAACTGGGGCTACAATTGCTGTCTTCTATACCTCAGGTAATCGTCCTGTTTCAGTAGATGTGTTGAAGGTTGTTGCTAGCGGTACACAGAGCGCCTCTGCTCCCTCTCTTAAGACCCATGGAGAGATGTTATCTGGCCCCATCGCCTTTGAGGTATCTAACTCGCTTAGTAGCCTCATTACCTCCTCCTCGGTTGAATATATTGAGTCCAACACTTGATGATGTACCCCACTTCTCTATCTTTCTGAAATCCCCTCTGTCTGCTCTGGAAATACTTCTTTGAATCTCATGTTGAGCTCCTCACATACTTCTTGGTCATTTCTTGTGATCTTCCCTCCTTCCTTCCTCAGCCTGATTACGTGGTCCTTGACTGTTGCTTTCCTCCTGAAATGGCTGTACAACAGCTTTGGGTCAGATTTGGCTTTCGCTGCTATATCATTCTCTAACTGTCGTTGGGTATCCCTCCTTACCTGAGCATATTCATTCTGGCTCTACGACTGCTCTCCTTATTCTCCTGGGTCCTTTGCCTTCAATACTTCTTCCATTCTCAAGCACACTTGGCTTTGGCCTCTCTGCACCTTTAGGTGAACCAAGGGCTCGTCCTGGCCTTCTCGTTATTTCTGTTACCCATGGGTACAAAACTCTCCTCAGCTACCTTGCATATTGTTGTCACATATTCCATCATCTCATTTACTGATCTCCCTGCCAGTTCTCTGTCCCACTGAACCTCGTGCATGGAATTCTTTATGCCTTTGTAGTCCCCTCTCATGTAATCTGGCTTCATTAGTCCTGCCCTTCCTGCTTCCCTTTCCACTTGTAACTCTACTATATATTCGAAGCTCAGAACCAAGTGATCAATGGCCCCGAGGGGTCTTTCATATGTGATGTCCTCAATATCTGCACTACTCAAGGTGAATACTGGGTCCAGTCTTGCTGGTTCGTCCTCTCCTCTCCTCTCCTCTCCTCTCCTCTCCTCTCCTCTCTGTTAGTGTCCCTTAAGCGTTGGTACATGCTGTTTTCCAGTACCACTTTCGTCATCTTGGCCCTCCATGTTTCTGGGCCCCCATGTGGCTCCAGGTTTTTCCCAGTCAATTTCTTAGTGTGATACAGTTTAGCATTTAGGTGTCCCGTAGCTTGATCGCTAGCACACTCAGCTCACACACTGAGGTCCGGAGTTCGAATATCCTCCGGTACGGCTGGAAAACATTAGGGACGTGTTTCTATAAGACACCTGCTGTCCTTGTTCGCCCATCAGTGTAAAAATGTGTACCTGGGTGTTAGTCGACTGGCGTGAGTCGCATCCTGGGACAAAACTGAAATAATTTGCCCGAAATGCTCAGCATAACAAGGGGCTTTCTATATAGTAATATGTCATTGATGTCAGCTAGGCCTGTATACCATGTACTTGTAGTAAATAAAGATATTATTATTATTATACAGTGTAGCACTTAATGATTTCTGAGATGATTCAAAATTTCATTACATGAATTATGATTATTTTCGTTTTGATTACATTATCCAAAGAATTATATTCAAATGCAGCAGATCTGGAGTGAGATGCTCTTATATTTAGTGCTGACGGAGTGTACCACACAACATACTTGGAATCTGTCTTAAAGCTGTATGTGTACAGAAAAGAACTAGATACCAAAAAGAAATTTTATGGAAAGATTTTTGCTTCTCAAACAACAGTGAAATTATTTCCTCTCTTCTGAAAGTAGGATATAAATTCAGTCAGAAATTCTGGCAGAAAATATAATGAAGTTAAACTTTCACAACAAAAACATTATGGTGGAGACATTTGCTCTAGTTCATTCGAAAGTTAAAAACGAGTCCTTGATGTTCGACCTATAATAAAGTAGATGTAATCAATTCTGCAGCATTGGACATTTGATAAGCTTTAAAAAATATGAAAAATTTATACTCGAAGACAAACTGTGATTCAGATGAACTGAAAACGTCTTGGATTACTACTAAACTAGTGTCCACATGAATTAATAACTTTTTTATCAGCATTTTTCAACATTAACAGTAAACCTCTGACGTTACTCAGCAGTACTCCAGAAGATGAAGGCGCATCATCGAGACTTCTGACGTTATACAGTAGTACTCCAGAAGATGAAGGCGCATCATCGAGACTTCTGACGTTATACAGTAGTACTCCAGAAGATGAAGGCGCATCATCGAGACTTCTGACGTTATACAGTAGTACTCCGGAAGATGAAGGCGCATCATCGAGACTTCTGACGTTATACAGTAGTACTCCGGAAGATGAAGGCGCATCATCGAGACTTCTGACGTTATTCAGTAGTACTCCAGAAGATGAAGGCGCATCATCGAGACTTCTGACGTTATACAGTAGTACTCCGGAAGATGAAGGCGCATCATCGAGACTTCTGACGTTATACAGTAGTACTCCGGAAGATGAAGGCGCATCATCGAGACTTCTGACGTTATACAGTAGTACTCCGGAAGATGAAGGCGCATCATCGAGACTTCTGAAGTTAATCAGTAGTACTCCGGAAGATGAAGGCGCATCATCGAGACTTCTGATGTTACTCAGCAGTACTCCGGAAGATGAAGGCGCATCATCGAGACTTCTGACGTTAATCAGTAGTACTCCGGAAGATGAAGGCGCATCATCAAGACTTCTGACGTTAATCAGTAGTACTCCGGAAGATGAAGGCGCATCATCGAGACTTCTGACGTTAATCAGTAGTACTCCGGAGGATGAAGGCGCATCATCAAGACTTCTGACGTTACTCAGCAGTACTCCAGAAGATGAAGGCGCATCATCGAGACTTCTGAAGTTAATCAGTAGTACTCCGGAAGATGAAGACGCATCATCGAGACTTCTGACGTTATTCAGTAGTACTCCAGAAGATGAAGACGCATCATCGAGACTTCTGATGTTACTCAGCAGTACTCCGGAAGATGAAGACGCATCATCGAGACTTATGATGTTACTCAGTAGTACTCCGGAAGATGAAGGCGCATCATCGAGACTTATGACGTTACTCAGCAGTACTCCGAAAGATGAAGGCGCATCATCGAGACTTCTGACGTTAATCAGTATTACTCCGGAAGATGAAGGCGCATCATCGAGACTTCTGATGTTACTCAGCAGTACTCCGGAAGATGAAGGCGCATCATCGAGACTTCTGACGTTACTCAGCAGTACTCCGGAAGATGAAGGCGCATCATCGAGACTTCTGACGTTAATCAGTATTACTCCGGAAGATGAAGGCGCATCATCGAGATTTCTGATGTTACTCAGCAGTACTCCGGAAGATAAAGGCGCATCATCGAGACTTATGACGTTAATCACTAGTACTCCGGAAGATGAAGGCGCATCATTGAGACTTATGACGTTACTCAGCAGTACTCCGAAAGATGAAGGCGCATCATCGAGACTTATGACGTTAATCAGTAGTACTCCGGAAGATGAAGGCGCATCATTGAGACTTATGACGTTACTCAGCAGTACTCCGAAAGATGAAGGTGCATCATCGAGACTTATGACGTTAATCAGTAGTACTGGAAATAAATGGTATAAAATACCGACACAATGGAAATATAAACACATATGCAGTATAATGTGATCCTTTATTGGCGAAACGTAGCCAATAAAGGATCACATTATACTGCATATGTGTTTATATTTCCAATCAGTAGTACTCCGGAAGATGAAGGCGCATCATCGAGACTTCTGACGTTAATCAGTAGTACTCCGGAAGATGAAGGCACATCATCGAGACTTCTGATGTTGTAATGAATGGTTTGAAAAACCGACAAGTTGAAGATTGAGACACTTATGCAGCATATGGGAATCTTTATTCAGGAAACGTTTCGCCACACAGTGGCTTCATCAGTCCAATACAAAGAGGAAGGCGTAAGGAGAGGAGGAGTATGATGTAATCAGTCCCTCGGCCTGGAGTCGATGTGTTCAGTCCATCAATCTTGTAGAATGTACAGCATAGGGCCGTAGACGTGGCTTATATACTGTAGTGAGGTGAGGTGAAGCAGGCGGAGGCGGGGTCATAGTGTTACCATCCACTAGTCGAAGTAGGTCTTCGTCCAAAGGTTGAACAAGTGCTGAAGAATTCTTTGTAACAAGATCCCATGATGCTGCAGTGTCTGACAGTTGTGATGAATGGTTGAATGGTTTGTATTGGACTGATGAAGCCACTGTGTGGCGAAACGTTTCCTGAATAAAGATTCCCATATGCTGCATAAGTGTCTCAATCTTCAACTTCTGATGTTACTCAGCAGTACTCCGGAAGATGAAGGCGCATCATCGAGACTTCTGACGTTGTTAGGTAAGACACATATGCAACAGTTAGGTATCTTTATTTCGAAACGTTTCGCCTACACAGTAGGCTTCTTCAGTCGAGTACAGAAAAGTTGATAGAAGCAGAAGAGACTTGAAGACGATGTAATCAGTCCATCACCCTTAAAGTTTTGAGGTGGTCAGTCCCTCAGTCTGGAGAAGAGCATTGTTCCATTGTCTGAAACAATATGGAGTTGAAGTGACAGGATGGAGCCTTATATAGCGCCAGGAGGTGAGAGATAGGTCACTTTGGGAGGTCAGGTCCCTCTCAAATCCGGCCGTTCTCACTAGTAGAGGTTGTCGAAGTTGATTTCAGGTCTGTACCAAGATACCCTTGTGTTGCAGTGTCTGACAGATTGAACATTAAAATGGTATAAAATACCGACAGGTTGGTATGTAAGACACATATGCAACAGTTAGGTATCTTTATTTCGAAACGTTTCGCCTACACAGTAGGCTTCTTCAGTTGAGTACAGAAAAGTTGATAGAAGCAGAAGAGACTTGAAGACGATGTAATCAGTCCATCACCCTTAAAGTTTTGAGGTGGTCAGTCCCTCAGTCTTCAAGTCACTTATACTTCAAGTTACTTATACTTCTTGAGATAAATCCAAGTAATCTGTTGGCCTTGTTGCGCACACTAAGGCACTGCTGTCTTGGCTTTAGATTTCTGCTTACCATGACTCCCAAGTCTTTTTCACATTCTGTATTACCAAGCTCTACTTCACCTAGATTATAGCTTCGAGGGTTATTTTCATTACCAAGGGCAAGTACCTTACACTTATCCACATTAAACTTCATCTGCCATTTTTCAGACCAAGACATTAATTTGTTCAAATCGTCCTGGAGTTCATTGATATCCTCCTCAGAGTGAATTATACGGCCTATCTTTGTATCATCAGCAAACTTACTCATGTCACTAGTAATCCCTTCATCAAGGTCATTAATGTAAATTATGAACAGGAGAGGGCCTAAAACTGATCCTTGTGGAACGCCACTAGTGACTAATCCCCATTCAGATTTCACTCCATTAATGGTAACTCTCTGCTTTCTATTGGTAAGCCATGCCTCAATCCATGCTAGAACTTTACCTCCTATACCATCAGCTGCCACTTTTCTTAAGAGTCTCTTGTGAGGTACTCTGTCGAAGGCCTTACTAAAATCCAAATAAACAATATCATACTCCCTATCACTGTCAACTGCCTCAAATGTTCTATTGAAGAACGTCAGTAAGTTTGTCAGGCAGGAACGACCTCTCGTGAATCCATGCTGAGATTCATTTATCAAGTTATGCTCTTCAAGGTGACTTCTGATAATGTCAGCTATAATTGATTCTAATAACTTGCCCACTATAGATGTGAGGCTTATTGGACGGTAATTTGAAGGAGTGGACTTATCCCCTGATTTGAATATAGGAACCACATTAGCCATCTTCCACATATCTGGCACAACACTGGTAGGATGGACGCATTGAATACACTCGTTAATGGCTGACTAAGCTCCACCTTGCATTCCTTAAGTACCCTTGAAAACAACTCATCGGGTCCCGGGGACTTATTTTGTTTCAGTTTGTCTATCTGTTTAATAACCATGTCCCTCGTGACAGTAATATTAGTTAACTTAAATTCATCAGGAACTAAATAATTGCTAATTACTGGAATCTCATTTACATCTTCCTGTGAAAAACTGACAAAAAATAGTCATTAAATAAGGAACACATTTCCAGTTCATTATCCGTCAGCTGTCCATTCCCAGTTTTCAGAGGTCCTACTTTTTCCTTCACCTTCGTCCTATACACTTGAAAGAACCCCTTTGGATTAGACTTTGATTCATTAGCAACTCTAATTTCATAGTCACGTTTAGCCTTTCTAATCGCCTTTTTTACTTCTCTTTTAAGCTGAACATATTGGTCAGTAAGGTTAACCTCTCCTCTTCTGATGCGCCTATAAATTCCCCTTTTCTCCCCTAATAGATGCTTTAGCCTCCTGTTAACCCATTTGGGATTATTATTATTAGACATAATTTCTCTCTGGGGAATGTATATACTCTGGGCACTGTGTACATTATTAAGAAAACAATCATAAAAGCAGATCCCTTCATATTCATAAGTATGATTATCGTCAATAAAATCATTAGCTAGATAACCCCAATCAAGATTAGACAGATGTTCCCTAAGTCCATTATAATCGGCAGAACGAAAATCAGGGATTTTTACTGTATTATCATTATTCTTGCATTCCCAATTAATGCTAAAAGTGATGGATTTGTGATCACTTGCGCCAAGCTCTTCAGTGATCTCCAGATTATTCACGAGTGTTTCCTTATTTGACAAGACTAGGTCTAGCAAATTATAACCCCGGGTAGGCTCAGTTACGCTCTGTTTCAGAAAACAGTCCTGAACTGTTTCCATAAAGTCACTGGACTCTAGATTACCTGTCAAAGAATTCCAGTCAATTTGACTAAAGTTAAAGTCCCCTACTATGACTATGTTACTGTGTCCAGAAGCCCTAACAATTTCGTCCCAAAGAAGTCTCCCTCTATCGTGATCCAAGCCTGGAGGTCGGTATATTACACCTAGAATTAGTTTTTCTTGACCCTCCACGAACTCTACCCAAACAGACTCTGTTACTGCTCCATCTATTTTTATACCTGTTTTTATGCAACAATTAATATTTTCTCGAACAAACAATGCAACTCCTCCCCCCTTCCCATTACATCTATCCACATTGAACAACTTAAATTCCTGAATATTACACTCAGCAGTCATATCCCGACTCTTTAAATCATACCACGTTTCAGTTAATGCAATGATATCAAAGTTCCCAGCACATGCTACCAAACGTAGTTCATTAATTTTATTTCTTGCACTTCGACTGTTAGCATAAAATACCATCATATGTTTTTTCTTCTGCACATTTTTCCTATTCATCTTTGTTTTTACACAATTTCTGAAATTATCATTACCCAGAGTTACTCCATGACAGTTACTATTAAGATTCTTAATATCAGAGAAGAAGTCAATATATCCATACTCATTATTTATCATTTCTAAACCCATACCTCTAACTAATCCTAGTTTAAAGTCCTAACAACCCTCTCAACTGAGTTAGCAAGAAAACCCACACCTGCCCTGGATAAGTGAACCCCATCCCTGGCATACATGTCATTTTGGCCATTGAAGTTGTCCCAGTTGTCAATGAATAGTACTGCATTATCCTTACAGTGTTTATCCAGCCAACAATTAATACCAATTGCTCTGGACAACCATTCATTACCAACACCTCTTCTTGGCAAAATGCCACATATAACAGGGCGCCCCCCCTTCTTCCTAATTATGTCTATACCTGTCCTGAACTTTCTAACTAAATCCTCACTTTTACACTTGCCTACATCATTGCCTCCAGCACTGAGGCAAATAATAGGATTGATCCCATTACCGTTCATGATGTTGTCAAGCCGGCTAACAATGTCCTCCATCCCAGCCCCAGGAAAGCATACCCTCTGTCTCCTACTCCTGTCCTTCAAGCAGAATGCCCTATCCATGTATCTAACCTGGCTATCCCCAACAACAACAATATTCTTACCTTCCTTGTTGTCGTTCGTCGTGACGATCCCAGTAGTCGACTCACATTCGTCGGGTAGCACCGAGAATGCGTTGGAGGTTTCCACAGGAGTCTTACTAGTGAATGCAATTTAACGGACTTCAATCTTTCTTCATACGGAAGATTTCTAATGCTATGAATTAATTTTGTCATTCTTTGTTAAATGTTTTCTAACGAATTTATATCCATTCTGTAATATGGAGACCAGAACTAAAGTAGGCGCATCATCGAGACTTCTGACGTTACTTGGTGGTACTCCGGAAGATGAAGGAGCATCAGCGAGACTTCTGACGTTACTCGGTGGTACTCCGGAAGATGAAGGCACATCATCGAGACTTCTGACGTTACTCGGTGGTACTCCGGAAGATGAAGGCGCATCACCGAGACTTCTGACGTTACTCGGTGGTACTCCGGAAGATGAAGGCGCATCACCGAGACTTCTGACGTTACTCGGTGGTACTTCGGAAGATGAAGGCGCATCATCGAGACTTCTGACGTTACTCGGTGGTACTCCGGAAGATGAAGGCGCATCACCGAGACTTCTGACGTTACTCGGTGGTACTCCGGAAGATGAAGGCGCATCACCGAGTCTTCTGACGTTACTCGGTGGTACTCCGGAAGATGAAGGCGCATCATCGAGACTTCTGACGTTACTCGGTGGTACTCCGGAAGATGAAGGCGCATCATCGAGACTTCTGACGTTACTCGGTGGTACTCCGGAAGATGAAGGCACATCATCGAGACTTCTGACGTTACTCGGTGGTACTCCGGAAGATGAAGGCGCATCATCGAGACTTCTGACGTTACTCGGTGGTACTCCGGAAGATGAAGGCGCATCATCGAGACTTCTGACGTTACTCGGTGGTACTCCGGAAGATGAAGGCGCATCATCGAGACTTCTGACGTTATTCAACAGTACTCCGTAAGATGAATGCGCATCATCGCAAGATTTATCAGGAAGCGGAAGTTGTGATGAATGTACTGAGGAGATTAGGAAGGTTAGGAAGAAATGTTTATTAAAGTAGAAGAGGGAGACAAAGTGTGCTCATCTGCTAGAGCACTCAGCTCACACACCTAGGCCCGTGGTTAGATCCCCGGAACGGGTGGAAACAGTAGGACGTGTTTCCTTAAGATACTGCTGTCCATGTTCACCTATCAGTAAAATAGGTACCTGGGTGTTAGTGGACTGGCGTAAGTCGCATCCTGGGGACAAAATTGACGTAATTTGCCCGAAATGCTCTGCACGGCAAACGGCTTTCTATACAGTTGTATGTCATTGCTGCCATCTAGGACTGTGTACTTTGTACACGTACTTGTAGAAATAATAATAATAATAATAATAATAATAATAATAATAATGATAATAATAATAATAATAATAATAATAATAATAAGCTCGTAAAGCATCGTGGAGCAACAATTAGTTCTATTCTAATTAAAACACAAGACATTACAGCTTGTGACGTCACAAACAAGGTAGGAACAAAACTTTCTGTCTTAAAAACTCCACCAGAAAAGCTTTTATTTCATTTTTTTGGCAGAAGAAACCAGTGTTTGAGGAAACACGCAATAAAGCCGAGTAATACCTTACTAAAGTCTTACATGTATCAACCATATATAGAACATTTGATGACGTGTGATATTCACTGTACACTCACCAACGTGTGATATTCACTGTACACTCACCAACATGTGATATTCACTGTACACTCACCAACGTGTGATATTCACTGTACACTCACCAACATGTGATATTCACTGTACACTCACCAACGTGTGATATTCACTGTACACTCACCAACATGTGATATTCACTGTACACTCACCAACGTGTGATATTCACTGTACACTCACCAACATGTGATATTCACTGTACACTCATCAAAGTGTGATATTCACTGTACACTCACCAAAGTGTGATATTCACTGTACACTCACCAACGTGTGATATTCACTGTACACTCACCAAAGTGTGATATTCACTGTACACTCACCAAAGTGTGATATTCACTGTACACTCACCAAAGTGTGATATTCACTGTACACTCACCAACGTGTGATATTCACTGTACACTCACCAAAGTGTGATATTCACTGTACACTCACCAACGTGTGATATTCACTGTACACTCACCAAAGTGTGATATTCACTGTACACTCACCAACGTGTGATATTCACTGTACACTCACCAACGTGTGATATTCACTGTACACTCACCAAAGTGTGATATTCACTGTACACTCACCAAAGTGTGATATTCACTGTACACTCATCAAAGTGTGATATTCACTGTACACTCACCAACGTGTGATATTCACTGTACACTCATCAAAGTGTGATATTCACTGTACACTCATCAAAGTGTGATATTCACTGTACACTCATCAACGTGTGATATTCACTGTACACTCACCAACGTGTGATATTCACTGTATCTGAACTTCTACCTTCATCTTTCTACATTAAAAATAAACATTGATTGATTTTTATAGTGGGCCAGAAGAAGATAAATTATGTAACATCACAGTCACTAGTGAAATGGTTGTGAAGCAGATAGACAGACTGATGCAAAATAAGTCACCGGGTCCTGATGAGGTTTTTTCAAGGGTTCTTAAGGAATGCAAAATGGAAGTCTGTGAACCATTAACTAATATTTTTAATTTATCTCTTCAAACAGGTGTAGTGTCTGATATGTGGAAGATGGCTAATGTAATTCCTATTTTTAAAACAGGGGACAAGTCGTTACCGTCAAATTACCGCCCAATAAGCCTGACCTCAATTGTAGGCAAATTACTAGAGTCAATTATAGCTGAGATTATAAGAAGCCATCTCGATAAGCATAGCTTGATTAATGATACTCAGCATGGATTCACAAGAGGCCGGTCTTGTCTAACTAATTTATTAACTTTCTTCAGTAAAGCTTTTGAGGCTGTTGACCACGATAAAGAATTTGATATTGTTTACTTAGATTTTAGTAAGGCATTTGATAGAGTTCCGCACCAAAGACTGTTGAAGAAAGTAGCAGCTCATGGCATTGGGGGAAGGGTGCTCTCGTGGATCGAATCATGGCTCACAGACAGGAAGCAGAGAGTGTCCATAAATGGGGTTAAATCCGAGTGGGGATCAGTAACAAGTGGCGTTCCACAGGGATCAGTCTTGGGCCCGTTGTTGTTTATAATATATATCAATGATCTTGATGAAGGAATTACTAGTGATATGAGAAAATTCGCCGATGACACGAAGATAGGTAGGATAATTGATTCAAACATAGATGTTAGGGAACTTCAGGAGGATTTAGACAAACTCTACTCTTGGTCAGAAAAGTGGCAGATGCAGTTCAATGTAGATAAATGCAAGGTTCTGAAGCTCGGGAGTGTCCATAACTCTAGCACTTATAAGTTAAATAATGTAGAACTTAGCCATACAGATTGCGAAAAGGACTTGGGGGTTATGGTAAGCAGCAACCTTAAACCAAGACAGCAATGCCTAAGCGTACGTAATAAGGCAAATAGATTACTGGGATTTATATCAAGAAGTGTAAGCAACAGAAGTCCAGAGGTCATACTGCAGCCTTATACATCATTAGTAAGGCCTCACCTAGATTATGCAGCTCAATTCTGGTCTCCATATTACAGAATGGACATAAATTCGTTAGAAAACATTCAGCGTAGGATGACTAAATTAATACATAGCATTAGAAATCTTCCTTATGAAGAAAGATTGAAGACTCTTAAGTTACATTCACTTGTTAGACGAAGAATGAGGGGAGACCTGATCGAAGTGTATAAGTGGAAGATAGGTATTAATAAAGGGGATATTAACAAGGTCTTGAGGATATCTCTCCAAGAGAGAACCCGCAGTAATGGATTTAAATTAGATAAGTTTAGATTTAGAAAGGACATAGGAAAGTATTGGTTTGGAAATAGGGTAGTTGATGAGTGGAACAGTCTACCTAGTTGGGTTATTGAGGCTAGGACTTTGGGTAGTTTCAAATTTAGGTTGGATAAGTACATGAGTGGGAGGGGTTGGATTTGAGAGGGACTTGCACATCGGAGCTTGTTTCTTGGGTGGCATTGAAAATTGGGTTGGTCAAATGTTTGTTAGTGGGATGAATTGTAAAGGACCTGCCTAGTATGGGCCAACAGGCCTGCTGCAGTGTTCCTCCTTGGAAATAAATGGTATCAAATACCGACACAGTGGAAATATAAACACATATGCAGTATAATGTGATCCTTTATTGACAACGTTTCACCCACACAGTGGGCTTTTTCAAGTCACACACAGATCTACCTGGGGTGGAAGGTACGGGAGTATTTATAGTCATGTTCAGAATGTTGAGGTCAGGTGGAGAATGCTGCATCTGATGATCTACCGGGTGGAGTTATAGAGTCTTGGGTAGCTTGGCAGGGGTATTGGACAAGTTGTGAGTAGACCTTCTGCAGTGTTCTATGTTCTTATGTGGGATATGTTCTTATGTGGTGACGTGTACTTAGCTCTCTGAAGACCTGTTTGTGTGCTCTCTGTGAATCTGAACCAGGATGCCCTCTCTTGAGCAACTTTACCAGCAGCTGAGAGAAGAGCTCAGAGTTGCTAAGCTGGAGATACGGCGATTAACGGAGGAGAACAAGAGGATTCGTAGTAATCCTCCTGTTGTGAGTCCCCAGGTTAAGAGGGGAGCTTGGTCAGTGGCCGGGCAACATGGAACCAAGCTGAGGATCAAGAAAACGGTTGGAGAGGCAGAAACAATGAGAAACCAGAAGACTACCGTGGAAACTTCCAACCCATTCTCCGTGCTACCTGACGAATGTGAGTGTTCTACTGGGAATGCCACAACGAGCACAAAGGAAGCATTAGCAGACGTGAGTGAGACATCCCTAGAAACCCCAACGAAGACCATCGAGAACGTCTTGACGAATTCCACAAGTGGTGTAATGCTACCTGACGAATGTGAGTCGACTACTGGGAGCATCACGAAGGACGACACCAAGGAAGGTAAACACATTGTTGTTGTTGGGGATAGCCAGATTAGGTACATGGATAGGGCATTCTGCTTGAAGGATAGGAGTAGGAGGCAGAGAGTGTGTTTTCATGGGGCTGGGATGAAGGATATTGTTAGCCGTCTGGATGACATCGTGAGAGATAATGGGAGCAATCCTATTATCTGTCTCAGTGCTGGAGGCAACGATGTTGGCAGACGTAGGAGTGAGGACCTGATTAGCAGGTATAGGTCAGCTATAGAGATAATTAGGAGGAAGGGTGGGAAACCTGTCATATGTGGCATTTTGCCAAGGAGAGGAGTTGGAAATGAATGGTTGTCCAGAGCAATTGGTGTCAATTGCTGGCTGGACAAATACTGTAAGGAAAATGCGGTAACATTCATTGACAACTGGGACCTCTTCTATGGCAGAGATGACATGTATGCCAGGGATGGGGTTCACTTATCTAGGTGTGGGGTGGGAGCACTGGCCAACGCAGTCGAGGGAGCTGTTAGGTCTTTAAACTAGGAATAGTTAGTGGTATGGGTTTTGGCGGGAAAACTGTGAAGTTGCAGGGTAGTAATATGAGTACTAGGAGAACTAGTAATAGGCAAAATGAGGTGGGTATTGGAAAGCCAGTGGCACTAATTGACAAGGACAGTAATAGGTTTAGTGGAATAACAGAAAGGTGCAGGAAGGGTAAAGAGAGAGGAGGGTCTTTAAATATTTATTACGCAAATAGTCGCAGTGCTAGGAATAAGATGGATGAGTTGAGACTAGTTGCTAGTGCAGGTAACATTGATGTATTTGCCATAACTGAGACGTGGTTTAATTCAAAAAGTCGGGACATGCCTACAGAATGTCACATTCAGGGTTTTAAATTGTTCCAAGTAGATAGAAGTATCGGGAAGGGGGGTGGGGTGGCATTGTATGTCCGAGATCGCTTGAACTGTTGCATAAAAACGGGTATTAAGTCTGAAGTAACACATACAGAGTCTGTTTGGATAGAATTTTCAGAGGGGAATGAAAAATTAATTTTAGGTGTGATATACCGTCCCCCAAATTTAGATAGGGATCAGGGGAGACTACTATGGGAGGAAATTGTTAAGGCCACAAGGCACGATAATGTAGTAATTCTAGGAGACTTTAACTTTAGTCATATTGATTGGAATTTCTTGACTGGGAATTTAGAATCATACGACTTCTTAGAAGTAGTTCAGGATTGTTTTTTGAAGCAGTTTGTGACAGAACCTACAAGGGGTAATAACATGCTTGACTTAGTTCTGGCAAACAATGAATCCCTTGTTGATAATTTAGAAGTTTCAGAGGAACTGGGTGCTAGCGACCACAAATCAATTACATTTAGCATTGAATGGAAGTATGATAGTAGGGATAACTCAGTAACAGTCCCAGATTTTCGCTTAGCAGATTACGATGGGCTTAGAGAACACTTATCATCTGTTGACTGGGTTAACGAAGAGAGCTATCAATATGACAGTTTTCTGAACACCATACATGCTGCTCAAAGAACGTTTATTCCGTATAAAGAAATTAGATCAAATAGAAATGACCCAAAATGGATGAATAATAGGCTGAAATATCTACTAGGGCATAAGAAAGGAATTTATAGGCGTATCAAAAGAGGTGAGGGTCATCTTATGAATCAGTATATTGACATTAAGAGGGACATTAAAAAGGGGATAAGAATAGCTAAAAGAGACTATGAAATTAAAGTTGCTAGGGATTCTAAAACTAACCCAAAAAGTTTTTTCCAGGTCTATAGAACAAAAGTCAGAGATAAGATAGGTCCCCTTAAAAATAACTATGGGCATCTTACTGACAAAGAGAATGAAATGTGCTCGATTTTAAATAATTATTTTCTCTCGGTTTTTACACAGGAAGACACTAATAATATTCCATTAATTAATTTTTATAGTGGGCCAGAAGAAGATAAATTATGTAACATCACAGTCACAAGTGAAATGAACATTAAAATGGTATAAAATACCGACAGATTGTTAGGTAAGACACATATGCAACAGTTAGGTATCTTTATTACGAAACGTTTCGCCTACACAGTAGGCTTCTTCAGTCGAGTACAGAAAAGTTGATAGAAGCAGAAGATACTTGAAGACGATGTAATCAGTCCATCACCCTTAAAGTTTTGAGGTGGTCAGTCCCTCAGTCTGGAGAAGAGCATTGTTCCGTTGTCTGAAACAATATGAAGTTGAAGTAACGAACGAACGAACGAAAGTTCAGGTAAGATCCCAAATGGGATGAGCGGGGAAGACGGGACAGACGAAGAATAGTGCTGGAGAGGAGTGTTCTTAGTCGTAGAAATAGAGCCAGGGCTTAACCCAGCAGGAAAGGCGATCGTGGGACAGATATTGAAAAGAGAAATTCCGGTTCTTCTGTTGGGACTCCGGTGGGGTGAGCTGGGAGTAAGGGACTTGCGACGTTTAGAGCTAGAGAGGAGTGCAGAACTGAGTCATGTCTTAACCCAAAAAAGCTAAGGCGAACGTGGGTCAGAGAATGGTACCTGTCTTAGAAGGTACCTGTCAGCGGATCCAAGGTTATTTGTAAGTAGGGTTAGGAGCAGGATCATGCAAGGAGTAGAAAAGGTTGTGTTGGTTTGTGGGTCTGCGAATGTCTTCGTCAAGGAGAGAGGTCCAGTAGTCATGTCGTGTCTCAAGTTTGTCTATCTGTCTGTCACTGAGCCTCTTCCAGTACAGATTCAGCGCAGGGACGTCTAACTGGGCATGGAGAGACTCGCTTGTGGCGAAGTCCTCCCATCTGACATCAAGCACCCAGCGCAGCGCCTTGTTCTGGACACGCTGCAGTTTAAGTAAGTTTGTTTTTGCTGCAAGAGAGAGGGCTAGAGGAGAGTAAGTTATCAGAGGACGTATTAGGGATTTGTAGAGGTGTAGTTTGGTGCGTTGAGAGGCATGTTTCAGCTTGTAGAGGCCCGCAAGGGCCTTACTAGCTATTGCATGCCTTGAGTGAATGTGTCCGTGTAAACGAAGAAGGTAGTCAAGATTAACGCCAAGGACAGTGACAGATTGTTTGATAGGGAAGTAAGTGCGGGTGTCAGCTGTT
Organism: Cherax quadricarinatus; assembly: GCF_038502225.1. Classification (NCBI taxonomy): domain Eukaryota; kingdom Metazoa; phylum Arthropoda; class Malacostraca; order Decapoda; family Parastacidae; genus Cherax; species Cherax quadricarinatus. The sequence continues at coordinate 15,854 of NW_027195685.1, read as the reverse complement.
CTGAGTTCGACAGGTAATGGAGGATCACGTTTCCTGTAGTTAAAATACGTAATGCTGGATTTTGCTGCATTGGTTTTGATCCTCCATTTTTGTTCCCAGATGGCTATCCTGTCAACCTCATTTTGTGTTTTGTGTGTGAGTGTATCTATATTGGCATGAGTGATAAGTTGTGTAATGTCGTCTGCATAGGCTAGTGTGATGGAGTTGTGGTATACAGGTGTTGGAATGTCGTTAGTGTATAAAATGTAGAGGGTAGGGGAAAGGACAGATCCCTGGGGTACTCCAGCATTTAGTGTGAAGTAGTCAGAGTAACAGCCTTGGAATTTGATTCTCATGGTACGGCCGTCTAGGAAGTTGCAGAGGAGTTTACGAGTATTGAGAGGCAGGTTGAAGTTAGTGCAGAGTTTGTACTTGAGCCCCTCGTGCCACACGGTGTCAAAAGCTTTTTCAACGTCTTTTGCAACCAGGGCTGTCCTGTTTCTTTGTTTTGTGTTTATGTGGATGTAGTTGAGAATGATGTTAATGGCATCCTGTGTGGATCTGTGTGTTCTGAAGCCAAACTGACCATCTGAAAGTAGAGAATTATGTTCCAGGTATCTGCGAAGGCGATGATTAATGAGTTTTTCAAAGAGTTTTCCTAAAGTTTCGAGGAGGCTGATAGGGCGATAGTTTCTAGGGTCAGAGTGGTCTTTATTGGGTTTAGGAAGGAGGATAGCAGTAGCAGCTTTGAAGAGGGAAGGGAAGTATCCAGAGGCAAGGGAGGCATTGAGGAGGTTTGTGTAGGCAGTAATGATAGAGTCAGGAAGATGTTTCAGGATAATATGGTTTAGGCCAGAGGCACCAGGAGCCTTTGGAGGAAGGTGTCTGAGGAGAGTTTTAATGTCTGTGTTGGTGAAAGGAGTGTCGAGTTCTTGGGAGGAGGTAAGAGTGTCTAGATGTATGTGGCTGTCTGGTGTTGTTTCTTGTGTGTGTGCAGTGTTCCAGTGTTCTATGTTCTGAATGTGTTGAATAACGTTAGGGCGAGGTGGGTGAGGGTGGAAGATGTTCTCCCAGATGTGTTTGAAGATGTTGGTAGCAGCCTGTGGGTCTGAGATGTGTGTGTTGTTGTGGGTGATGTGTTTGAATTTGTTGGTGGGAGTAGTGCCTCTGATTTTTTTGATAAAGTTCCAGAAGGCTTTAGTGTTTTTAACACGCTGCCTGTCCGCTTGTTGTATTAGTCGTGACCAGTGATTGTTGTGATCTTGGTCTAGGCTGTGTAAAATGTTGTTTCTAAGGTAAGTGAGATCTAATCGGACTTGATTAAATCTATGTGTGTTGTAGAGGAAGCGGTTGTGGTAGCAGATAATTAGTCTTCTTGTTCTGAGTGACGGTTTGAAGGAATAACGAGTGGTGTGAGTTTTCTTTGGTATTGCGATGTTGGCTGCTTGTGTAATGGTGTCCTGGATGAGATCAAGTTGAGTATCGATGTCAGAGATAGGTTTGTTGTTGTAGTCATAGGTGAGGTTAATATTGTCTATGTGTTGTTTGAAAGCATCCCAGTCAGCGTTCTTGTAGGAGAATGAAGGTGTGGTTGGAATGAGGATAGGGTTGGAGGAGATGTGTAAGATGACTGGGATGTGATCAGAGCCTGTAATAGGGCCAGGTGAGATGTAATGTTGCAATAGAGAGCTGGCTCGGTTTGCCAGAATGATGTCTGGTTTGCCTTGGCCCGTGAGGTTGAAGAAGGTATTGAAGTCTGGGCCAAGATGAATTAGGTGTTTATGGTTTGTGAAGTTGAGTAATTGGTGACCAAGTTGGTTGTTACTGGTGTGATGAAAGGCAGTGTGTTTGGCATTCATGTCAGCTAGTAGGTAAGTTGGTGTGTTGGTGTAGTTGAAGACTAAGGAGAGGTCGTGTATGTTGAGAGTAGTGTTTGGGCGAGCATAGGTGGTGAAAAAGATAAAGGGGCCAAGGTGGGTGTGTATTCTGACCGCAAGACAGTGTTGGTGAATAAAAGGGATTGGGAGAAATTCATGTTTTATGTTGGAATTGACAAGGATGGCAACCCCATCGTGGGGATCATAGGGGGACTGTAGTGCAGTGTAACCATAATGGCGGATACATTGAGGGGCTTTGAGGCAGGTACTGTTTAGCAAAACAATATCTGGCCTCTCTGCTTCAAGGAGCTCGGCCAGTAGGTGTCTAATTGTAAAGTAAGAACGTACGTTGAACTGAATCACCTTAAACGTGATTTAATGGTTTCGTCTTAGCAAAGTTAATGTCGGGGGAGGAGTTTGGATTAAAGCCCGTGATAGTGGTGCCATCAGTGGATGTGTGTTTGTAGGTGCTACGGACCCGTTTCCTGGAGGGGGAGGAAGAGATGGATCTGTTTTTATGTTCTTTGGTCTGTCCGTTAGAAGTTGGGGTAGGTTTAGGTTTGAGTGGATTTTGTCTGGAGGAGGTTGAGTTGGACCTGGATGAGGTTTTGGTTGTGGTGGAGTGGGCGAAGGTGGATGCAGAGGAAGTGGAAGTTTTGGTAAGCTGTGAGGAAGTGGAAGCTTTGGAAGGGGATGAAGTGGGTAAGGAAGTGGGGGGAGGGGTGGTCGTAGCAGTAGCAGTAGGGGTGTTGGTGGGAGGTGTAGAAGTAGTGAAGAGAGGTAGTGGAGGAGGAGAGCTGGTGGGAGTAGGAAGTGGGGGGGTGGGAGAGAGGAAGGAGGGAGAGGTTGTAGGAGGCTTGGAAGAGAAGAAGGAAGGAGGGATAATTAAAGAGGGAAGATTGTTAGCAGACAAGATTAGGTTAAGGACATGTGAATAGTCTGATTTGTAAGCTTGTGAGATTACCATCGCAGAGTGGGCAGCAGTGGCAAGTTGACAGTTAGTTTTGTAGTCTAGTGTGGGTGTAGAAGGAGAAGTGCTTGTAGTCTGTGTGTTGGTGTTTGATGTGTGTAGAGTAGAAGAGGTAGACCAAGTGCGTGGGGAGGCCCAGGCATTGGGGGTAGGGGAGGGAGGTGTGGAAGGGGAGGGAGGTAAGGAAGGGGAGGGAGGAGCAGGGAGGGGGTTGGGGAGGGAGGGAGGTTGGTTTGCTCTGAGGGGAGGAGAGAATGTGCTTTCTAGAAGGGCAGGAATTTGCAACTGCAGTGTGTGACCCGCCGCAGTTAGAACATTTAAGGGGGAGGTTGCAAGTATTCCAGAAGTGGCCAGTTGCTGAACATCTGGAGCAGACTTGTGTAGATGTGCATGTGTTTTTGTCGTGGCCGAATTTGTAGCATTTAAGACATTGTGTGATTGGGTGGAAGTTCGGAGTGAAGAGAGCGTTTGGAGGAATGCGGATGGTCTTGGCAAAGATTCCTTGACTGAAGAGTGTAGAGGCGTCAGCAGGAGTAGAACAGCGTATTTTGAGAATGGTAGAGTTTTCTGGTCTGTAAATATCGTCAACAGAGACTTTGTTCTTAGTACTGATATCTTTTATTAAGTCTTCTTTGTCTGTGTCATAGGCTGTCAGGAGAGAGTAGTCTATGTGTTTAGCAATGACTGTGCTTTTGGCACGGTGCTCAGGAGTCCAAATAATGGTGAAGCCTGCGTTGAGAAGTTTTTGTCTGGTATCGCTTGAGGTGTACGCTTCGTAGGAATGTTTGTCAAGAAGGAGTTTGAAGCCTGAGTTGGTTTTGAAGACTTTAAGTTGAGGTGCACCAGTGATCTGATATAATAAATTTTCCGGACAGATAGTGGCATCAGGATTAGAAAATTTGAGGTTTAGCGAGAAGGAATTGGATTTAGTAGAAGCAGAGGCAGGTGTGGGAGGTTGGGGGAGAGTGGAAGGGGGGTGAGAGGTGGAAGGCAACGAAGGCATCGTCTAATTACGAAAAGATGTAGTTGGAGGTGACAATCGGCCAAAAAGTGAGAGTACTCAGCTAGGCAAGTGCGTGTAAGTAGACACACGTACTTGCCTGGCGCAGGACACTGAGGAGGTGAACTGTTGCTTGATGGAGCACTGTATATCCTGAGTGGTGGCGAGACTGGCTGTATGGCGTGCAGTCAACAGGCGAAGAGAATTCAGGCAGCAAGAGGCTTCCTGCCCTTCTGTCGGCAACCACCGACGCACCAATCCTGATGGTGGAGAGGAAGACGAAGGTCCAGCAAGCACTACTCAAAGCACTACTCAACACGGGGTAATTCGAGAGAGGCGAGATCGTCGATGTGTTAGGTAAGCACACGTCACCACTCGAGCAGACGGCGGGCATTAAACATCTTCAACACACCCAGAGAAGACACTGCCGAGAAGAGATACATAGTCCTCCCCACCAACTCCATTGCCAAACATGTTTCCAACATCTTTTCCAATACATCATTCCAAGTATCTACCTCCACAACCACGACCATCAAGGACATGACCAGTAGTAGACAGGACAAGCCTCCATCCTCTGCAGGGGTATACATAATCCCTTGTAATGACTAGGCAAGCGAAGAATTCCCAAGTATTAAGATCCCAAGAAGTTGCAGTGTCTGACAGGTTTGTAGATGAATGGTTCAGAGAACCGACATGTTGATAAATTAGACACATGTGCAACTCTTGGGTATCTTTATTGAGGAAACGTTTCGCCACACAGTGGCTTCATCAGTCCATACAAAGGAGAATCTTGAAGAACAGGAGGAGAATGAGGTAATCAGTCCCTCAACCTTGAGTCGATGTGGTCAGTCCATCAATCTTGAATAGAATACGGCATACGTGCTGAGAAGGAGCTTATAAACCGTTGGCAGGAGAGGTGCAGCAGTCATAGGTCGTGTAACATTTGTTCAATGTTGAAGTAGGTCGTGCCCAAGAATTAGGCAAGCGAAGAATTCCCAAGTATTAAGATCCCAAGAAGTTGCAGTGTCTGACAGGTATGCCGTATTCTATTCAAGATTGATGGACTGACCACATCGACTCAAGGTTGAGGGACTGATTACCTCATTCTCCTCCTGTTCTTCAAGATTCTCCTTTGTATGGACTGATGAAGCCACTGTGTGGCGAAACGTTTCCTCAATAAAGATACCCAAGAGTTGCACATGTGTCTAATTTATCAACTTGTCTAACTGTTGCATATGTGTCTTACCTAACAACCTGTCGGTAAACCATACCCCCGGCCGGGATTGAACCCGCGGTCATAGAGTCTCAAAACTCCAGCCCGTCGCGTTAGCCACTAGACCAGCTAGCCACAATAAGATTCATCCAACTAGGTATATTTCTACACCATAGGAAAGTTAGCACAGGCACCTCTGTGACCACAAATGCAAGTTTTTACAGACGAATCTCCAGCTAGCGTGGCCGTGACGAACTCTAGCTCAAGTCCCTTCACTGCCGTCAACATGACTCTATGACTGCGGGTTCAATCCCGGCCGGGGGTATGGTTTATTTGCAATCGTGTCATTACGATTTCTTAAGTCAACCTGTCGGTATTGTATACCATTTTGATGTTCACATACTACTATATAAAAAGCCCCAGGTTATACCTGGAGAAGGTTTCCGGGGTCATCGCCCCTGTGGCTCGGTCTGTGACCAGGCCTCGCGGTGGATCAGGGCCTGATCAACCAGGCTGTTACTGCTGGCCCCACGCAAACCTACGTACGAACCATAGCCCGGCTGATCAGGTACTGACTTTTATGCAGATCATTTCAGGCAAATTAGATCAATTTTGTCCCAGGATGCGACCCACACCAGTCGACAACAGACTATTTTACTGATGGCTGAACATGGACTGCAGGTATAAGGAAACACATCCTAACGTTTCCATCCGTACCAGGGATCGACCTCCGGACCTCAGTGTGTAAGCTGAGTGCATTACTAATCGAGTTACGGGTCATCCTAGAAATGAAAGTTACGATGATTGCATTCGTTTTGCATTTAAGAATCTTATTGCCTTAATAAAATATTAAGCTCAATAATCTTGAGCTCAAAAACATATTTAAACACCAGAGTGACATATGCAAATAAAACGGGAGATGAAACAGTGTGTTTAAAATTTACAGCAGCCATTTTTAAAGATAGGCTGTAAAAGAAAACTTTTCCAGCTTATAACGATATTTGTCCAAGTTTTTCTGCCTCTCTTATACGTATACTAAGTGGTACTCTTGACTGCAGAAATCAGAACAGAAATTTCTGCAGGATTGTATTACAAAAGACAGAGGTAATATGAGCCGGGTCATACACACTGAGAATGTACATAGCGTCTACATTACCTGTTCACTGTTTTTTTTTTCGTTTCTGTCATTAGTTTATCATAGAGACTCACAGTACTTCAGTAGTACTAGCAAATAACCCTCATGGAGTTCCCATGAGGGTTATTTGCTGGCTACTTGGCTGAAATTCTTTGATATTTTGATATATTAAATCACATAAAACCGAGATCTGAATTTGGTTTAGCTTTCGGTAATAACTGAGTCATATTTATAGCTGATACAGAAGAGGCAGTGCTAGAGTGAAGGTCACCAAGACCACGACACTTCTGATAGTAATTTTCTTGATTTGCGTCAGTAATAACTAGCTGGTCAGTAATAACTAGCTGGTCAGTAATAACTAGCTGGTCAGTAATAACTAGCTGGTCAGTAATAACTAGCTGGTCAGTAATAAGATTAAAACCTGCTTAGTTTTAGTCTGTTCCTCCACGCACAGTAACTGTTACATAAATTATTATTTTTTTGTAATTCATGTTTTTTCTCTGTATCTTTTTCTAATAGTTTTTTATTAATAAGGTTTTAAAGATATCTTCCAGGATGATTTATTTACAAAAGGCAACGTCATAAAGTTATTAAACACAGATTTCAAACAGGAAACTTAAAAAAAATACGTATATAAATAACGTGTTTATTCACACTTAAATTTAATATGAAAGTAAAAAATACAATTACAAAAATATAAATAAAACTTAAAACAGTTTTAAATAAGGAATAACAATGTATTATTTACAAAAGACGAACAAATTTATTCCTCACGACAGGAGGAATATCCACAGTTGTCACCAGAGAATATCACTACGTAATACATAAATCACAGTCACAAAATCACGTGTTTACATTAAATCTCTCAAACAATGCCTAATGTGTGTTTTAAAGAATTCCTTCATAAATAAAATTAATGCTAAGTAATGCAAACAAAATTCATTCGTCTCAGACTATAATCTGGACTAAAATCTATCTGGAAAAATTAGGATATCTTTTAGCCTTGAGTGTGACAAGACACTTGAGTGTGACAAGACACTTGAGTGTGACAAGACACTTGAGTGTGACAAGACACTTGAGTGTGACAAGACACTTGAGTGTGACAAGACACTTGAGTGTGACAAGACACTTGAGTGTGACAAGACACTTGAGTGTGACAAGACACTTGAGTGTGACAAGACACTTGAGTGTGACAAGACACTTGAATGTGATAAGAGTGCACATATTATGTTTTCATTCCTTAATTCTCATTGAGTTATTCTTTTCTAATAGCAAAATAATCTTCTTTCTCCCTCTCTGACTCCTTTTCTTCGCTAAATAAGAAGAGTAAGGATAAGCTGTGACTAATCAATATCCGGCGCCGGTCTCGTTGTTTGCCATTACTATTGTTGTTGTTCATTTGTGTAATAAGCTTCTTCTTATTCTAGCAGGAGCCTCTCTCTTGTGTTGTTGGTTGCAGGTTCATGTTGCAGGAGCATACCTTGGGTTGTTAGATTTGTTGTTTGTGTTGCTGAAGTCCCTCTAGTGTTGTTGTTCGTTCTTCGCAGGAGCTCTGATCTTATTGTCGTGCCCTTAGTTAAGAGTATTTATTGTTATGTAGGACTAAGTAGCATACCTTGTTATCGGTTCCCATCAAAAGACACTTTTGTTGTGCTTGTTGTTGCTCTTAACTGTAGCTATTGTTATGTGTGTGGTTAATTTAAATCCTCTTATTGTTGTAAGAACACATCTGGTGTTGTTTATTCTATGCAGGAAAATCTCTGGTGTTGTTATTGTCTTCCAAGCAGTAACATCAGTGGTGTTGTTATTGTCTTCCAAGCAGTAACATCAGTGGTGTTGTGGGTTTTTGTGTCACTGTCGCAGGAGCATCACTTGCACCGCTTTCCGTCGTTTCATCCATACATGCACACTTTTGATGTACCTGGCCCCTGAAGTAAGTGTACTTCCCATTACCGAGGGCCAAATAGAATATCCTTTTCTTGATTTTTGTTGGTAGACACCTTCTGTTCCCGCCACAGTAGCTGCAGGAGTCGTTACAACGCTTTACAGCGACCACTGCAGGACTGAAGTGTTTGTCATGCAGTTCGCTTTCTTCGCCCACCTCCTCCTTCACTACAATCTTCGTCCACTTTGGTTGACACTTCATCTTTTTCAGTTGCTTCAGTTGTTTCCTATAGCCATCCCTGGCCTTGTCTTGGTTGATTTCTCGACCCTCCACGAACGTAATCACAACCATCACAATCAATAACAAAACTGACACCTTCATTTTTGCCTGCTGAGTGTTGACCAGAGTTGCACAGTCTTGAATACAACAGTTAGTGGCGTGTTAGAGTGTGTCACAGTTGCCAGATATAACTGTTATGTTGTGTGACAGTAAATATCACAGCTATCGGGTATAACAGCTAGGAGAGAGCAACTAACTCCTCAGTACTCTAGGTTACCTTTAAACGGCCTCCTGCTCTGAAACTCTCTTATATACTGAAGCTCAGAACGTTCTGGCCGCCCCATCACGAGCCGGAACGTTATAACTATCCATAACGTTCCTCGGTCCTGCCTCCCTCGCACAATACGCACTCTACTTATCTTATCAGGTGCTGACAGCTATGTGTCACCCCATGATGGTGTCCTGTGGGTCCGCGTAACTTACTCTCAAAAATATTTAAGAAATGACATACGTTTCAATATTAGATTTTATAGAGAAAGCATAAAAATATAATAGAGTGTATCACCCACAGTGTATCACCCACAGTGTATCACCCACAGTGTATCACCCACAGTGTATCACCCACAGTGTATCACCCACAGTGTATCACCCACAGTGTATCACCCACAGTGTATCACCCACAGTGTATCACCCACAGTGTATCACCCGCAATGTATCACCCACAGCGTATCATCCACAGTGTATCACCCACAGTGTATCACCCACAGTATATCACCCACAGTGTATCACCCACAGTGTATCACCCACAGTGTATCACCCACAGTGCATCATCCACAGTGTATCACCCACAGTGCATCATCCACAGTGTATCACCCACAGTGCATCACCCACAGTGTATCACCCACAGTGCATCATCCACAGTGTATCACCCACAGTACATCATCCACAGTGTATCACCCACAGTGCATCATCCACAGTGTATCATCCAGAGTGCATCATCCACAGTGCATCATCCATAGTGCATCATCGACAGTGTATCACCCGCAATGTATCACCCACAGTGTATCATCCACAGTGTATCACCCACAGTGTATCACCCACAGTGCATCATCCACAGTGTATCACCCACAGTGTATCACCCACAGTGTATCACCCACAGTGTATCATCCACAGTGTGTCACCCACAGTGCATCATCTACAGTGTATCACCCACAGTGTATCATACACAGTGTATCACCCACAGTGCATCATCCACAGTGTATCACCCACAGTGCATCATCCACAGTGTATCACCCACAGTGCATCATCCACAGTGTATCACCCACAGTGCATCATCCACAGTGTATCATCCAGAGTGCATCATCCACAGTGCATCATCCATAGTGTATCACCCATAGTGTATCACCTACAGTGTATCATCCACAGTGTATCACTCGCAATGTATCACCCACAGTGTATCATCCACAGTGTATCAGCCACAATGTATCACCCACAGTGCATCATCCACAGTGTATCACCCACAGTGTATCACCCACAGTGTATCACCCACAGTGTATCACCCACAGTGTACCATCCACAGTGTATCACCCACAGTGTATCACCCACAGTGTATCACCCACAGTGTAACACCAACAGTGTATCACCCACAGTGTATCATCCACAGTGTATCACCCACAGTGTATCACCCACAGTGTATCATTCACAGTGTATCACCCACAGTGTATCACCCACAGTGTATCACCCACAGTGTATCATCCACAGTGTATCTCCCAGAGTGTATCATCCACAGTGTATCATCCACAGTGTATCACCCACATAGTATCACCAACAGTGTATCACCCACAGTGTATCACTCACAGTGTATCACCCACAGCGTATCAACCACAGTGTATCACCCACAGTGTATCACCTACAGTGTATCACCCACCGTGTATCACCCACAGTGTATCACCCACAGTGTATCATCCACAGTGTATCATCTAGGGTGTATCACTCACAGTGTATCACCTACAGTGTATCATCCACAGAGTATCACCCACAGTGCATCACCCACAGTGTATCACCAGCAGTGTATCATCCACAGTGTATCATACACCGTGTATCACCCACAGTGTATCATCTACAGTGTATCAACCACAGTGTATCACCCACAGTGTATCCACAGTGTATCACCCACAGTGTATCACCAGCAGTGTATCACCCACAGTGTATCATCCACAGTGTATCACCCACCGTGTATCACCCACAGTGTATCATCCAGAGTGTATCATCCACAGTATCACCCAGAGTGTATCACCCACACTGTATCATCCACAGTGTATCACCCACAGTGCATCACCCACAGTGTATCACTCGCAGTGTATCATCCACAGTTTATCACCCACCGTGTATCACCCACAGTGTATCATCTACAGTGTATCAACCACAGTGTATCACCCACAGTGTATCATCCACATTGTATCACCCACAATGCATTATCCACAGTGAATCCCCAGAGTGTATCACCAACAGTGTATCACCCACAGAGTATCATCCACAGCGTATCATCCACAGTGTATCACCCACAGTGTATCACCCACAGTGTATCATCCACAGTGTATCATCCACAGTGTATCATTCACAGTGTATCAACCACAGTGTATGACCCACAGAGTATCACCCACAGTGAATAATCCACAGTGTATCACCCACCGTGTATCACCCACAGTGTGTCATCCAGAGTGTATCATCCACAGTGTATCACCCAGAGTGTATCACCCACAGTGTATCATCCACAGTGTATCACCCACAGTGCATCACCCACAGTGTATCACTCGCAGTGTATCATCCACAGTTTATCACCCACCGTGTATCACCCACAGTGTATCATCTACAGTGTATCAACCACAGTGTATCACCCACAGTGTATCATCCACATTGTATCACCCACAGTCTATCACCAACAGTGAATCACCCACAGTGTATCATTCTCAGTGAATCTCCCAGAGTGTATCACCCACAGTGTATCACCCACACAGTATCATCCACAACGTATCATCCACCGTGTATCACCCACCGTGTATCACCCACAGTGTATCATCCACAGTGTATCATCCACAGTGCATCATTCACAGTGTATCACCCCTAGTGTATCGTCCACAGTGTATCATCCACAGTGTATCATCCACAGTGTATCACCCACAGTGTGTCGCCCACAGAGTATCATTCACAGTGTATCACCCCTAGTGTATCGTCCACAGTGCATTATCCACAATGTATCCCCCACAGTGTATCATCCACAGCGTATCACCCACCGTGTATCACCCACAGTGTATCATCCACAGTGTATCTCCCAGAGTGTATCACCACAGTGTATCATCCACAATGCATCACCCACAGAGTATCACCAACAGTGTATCATCCACAGTGTATCACCCACCGTGTATGACCCACAGTGTATCATTCACAGTGTATCACCCACAGTGTATCACCCACAGTGCATCACCCACAGTATATCATCCAGAGTGCATCATCCACAGTGTATCGTCCAGAGTGTATCATCCACAGTGTATCATCCACAGTGTATCACCCACAGTGCATTATCCACAGTGTACTCCCCACAGTGTATCACCCACAGTGTATCACCCACAGAGTATCATCCACAGTGTATCATCCCCAGTGTATCACCCACTGTGTATCACCCACAGTGTATCATCCACAGTGTATCACCCACAGAGTATCACCAACAGTGTATCACCCACAGTGTATCACCCACAGAGTATCATCCACAGTGTATCACCCATAGAGTATCACCAACACTGTATCACCCACAGTGTATCACCCACACTGTATCACCCACAGCGTATGACCCACAGTGCATCACCCACAGTGTATCACCTACAGTGTATCATCCACGGTGTATCACTCACAGTGTATCACACACAGTGTATCATCCACAGTGTATCACCCACAGTGTATCACCCACAGTGTATCATCCACTGTGTATCACTCACAGTGTATCACACACAGTGTATCATCCACAGTGTATCAACCACAGTGTATCACCTACAGTGTATCATCCACGGTGTATCACTCACAGTGTATCACACACAGTGTATCATCCACAGTGTATCATCCACAGTGTATCACCCACAGTGTATCACCCACAATGTATCACCCACAGTGTATCACCTACAGTGTATCATCCACGGAGTATCACCCACAGTGTATCATCCACAGTGTATCACCCACAGTGTATCACCCACAGTGTATCACACACAGTGCATCACTCAAAGTGTATCACCCACAGTGTATCACCCACAGTGTATCACCCACAGTGTATCGCTTGCAGTGTAGCATCCATAGTGTATCATCCACAGTGTATCACCCACAGTGTATCACCCAAAGTGTATCACATACAGTGTATCATCCACAGTGTATCACCTACAGTGTATCACCCACAGTGTATCATCCACAGTGTATCACAAACAGTGTATCACCCACAGTGTATCACCCACAGTGTATCATCCACAGTGTATCATCCACAGTGTATCACCCACAGTGTATCACCCACAGTGTATCACCCACACTGTATCACCCATAGAGTTTCATTCACAGTGTATCCCCCACAGTGTATCACCCACAGTGTATCACCCACAGTGAATCATCCACAGTGTATCACCCACTGAGTATCACCCACAGTGTATCACTCACAGTGTATCATCCACAGTGTATCACCCACAGACTATCACCCACAGTGTATCATCCACAGTGTATCACCCACAGTGTATCACCCACAGTGTATCATATACTGTGTATCACCCACAGTGTATCACCCACAGTGTATCACCCACAGTGTATCATCCACAGTGTATCGCCCACAGTGTATCACGAACAGTGTATCATCTACAGTGTATCATCCACAGTGTATCACACACAGTGTATCACTCAGAGTGTATCAACCACAGTGTATCACCCACAGTGTATCATCCAGAGTGTATCACCTACAGTGTATCACCCACAGTGTATCATCCACAGTGTATCATCCACAGTGTGTCACCCACAGTGTGTCACCCACAGTATATCATCCACAGTGTATCATCCACAGTGTATCACCCAGAGTATATTACCCAGAGTGAATCACCCACAGTGTATCACCCACTTTGCATCATCCACAGTGTATCATCCATAGTGTATCATCAACATTGTATCACCCACAGTGTCTCACCCACAGTGTATCATTCACAGTGTATCCCCCACAGTGTATCATCCACATTGTATCACCCACAGTGTCTCACCCACAGTGTATCATCCGCAGTGTATCACCCACAGTGTATCATCCACAGTGTATCCCCCACAGTGTATCACCCACAGTGCATCCCCCAGAGTGTATCATCCACAGTGTATCATCCACAGTGTATCACCCACAGTGTATCACCCACAGTGTATTACCCACAGAGTATCACCCACATTGTATCATCTACAGTGCATCATCCACAGTGTATCACCCACAGTATCTCCCACAGTGTATCACCCACAGTGTATCATACACTTTGTATCATCCACAGTGTATCATCCACAGTGTATCCCCCACAGGGTATCACCCACAATGTATCACCCACAGTGTATCATCCACAGTGTATCATCCAGAGTGTATCACCCACAGTGTATCGCTTGCAGTGTAGCATCCATAGTGTATCATCCACAGTGTATCACCCACAGTGTATCACCCAAAGTGTATCACATACAGTGTATCATCCACAGTGTATCACCTACAGTGTATCACCCACAGTGTATCATCCACAGTGTATCACAAACAGTGTATCACCCACAGTGTATCACCCACAGTGTATTATCCACAGTGTATCATCCACAGTGTATCACCCACAGTGTATCACCCACAGTGTATCACCCACAGTGTATCACCCATAGAGTTTCATTCACAGTGTATCCCCCACAGTGTATCACCCACAGTGTATCACCCACAGTGAATCATCCACAGTGTATCACCCACTGAGTATCACCCACAGTGTATCACTCACAGTGTATCATCCACAGTGTATCACCCACAGACTATCACCCACAGTGTATCATCCACAGTGTATCACCCACAGTGTATCACCCACAGTGTATCATATACTGTGTATCACCCACAGTGTATCACCCACAGTGTATCACCCACAGTGTATCATCCACAGTGTATCGCCCACAGTGTATCACGAACAGTGTATCATCTACAGTGTATCATCCACAGTGTATCACCCACAGTGTATCACCCACAGTGTATTACCCACAGAGTATCACCCACATTGTATCACAGTGTATTATCATTCACAGTGTATCCATCAGTGTATCACCCACATGTATCATCCACAGTGTATCCCCCACAGTGTATCACCCACAGTGCATCCCCCACAGTGTATCATCCACAGTATCATGTATCACCCACAGTACAGTGTGCATCATCATCCACAGTGTATCACCCACAGTATCTCCCACAGTGTATCCCCCACAGGGTATCACCCACAATGTATCACCCACAGTGTATCATCCACAGTGTATCATCCAGAGTGTATCACCCACAGTGTATCACCCACAGTGTATCACCCATAGCGTATCACCCACAGTGTATCACCCACAGTGAATCACCCACATTGTATCATCCACAGTGTATCATCCACAGTGTATCACCCACAGTGTATCACCCACAGTGTATTACCCACAGTGTATCACCCACATTGTATCATCCACAGTGCATCATCCACAGTGAATCACCCACAGTATCTCCCACAGTGTATCACCCACAGTGTATCATACACTGTGTATCATCAACAGTGTATCACCCACAGTGTATCACCTACAGTGTATCATCAACATTGTATCATCCACAGTGTATCACCAACATGCAACACCCACAGTTTATCATCCGCAGTGTATCGCCCACAGTGTATCATTCACAGTGTATCCCCCACAGTGTATCACCCACATTGTATCACCCACAGTGCATCACCAACAGTGTATCACCAGCAGTGTATCATCCACGGTGTATCGCCCACCGTGTATCACCCACAGTGTATCATCTACAGTGTATCAACCACAGTGTATCACCCACAGTATATCAACAGTGTATCACCCACAGTGTATCACCAACAGTGTGTCACCCACAGTGTATCATCCACAGTTTATCATCCACAGTGTATCACCCACAGTGCATTATCCACAGTGAATCCCCAGAGTGTATCACCCACAGTGTATCACCCACAGAGTATCATCCACCGCGTATCATCCACAGTGTATCACCCACAGTGTATCACCCACAGTGTATCATTCACAGTGTATCAACCACAGTGCATCACCCACAGAGTATCACCCACCGTGTATCACCCACAGTGTATCATCCAGAGTGTATCATCCACTGTGTATCACCCACCGTGTATGACCCACAGTGTATCATTCACAGTGTATCACCCACAGTGTATCACCCACAGTGCATCACCCACAGTGCATCACCCACAGTGCATCATCTACAGTGTATCGT
>NW_027195684.1:117500-147218 GCF_038502225.1 Cherax quadricarinatus | reverse complement strand
AACAAGTGACCTGAAGAGTGTCATCATGGGCTTGGCCTCCCTAGTTTTGAAGGTTCTCATTATCCATCCTGTCATTTTTCTAGCAGATGCGATTGATACAATGTTATGGTCCTTGAAGGTGAGATCCTTGACGTTGGTGTTTTGCACTATTTTGTGGCCAGAATTTGTTTTGTACTCTGATGAAGATTTAATTTCCTCATGTTTACCATATCTGAGTAATTGAAATTTCTCATCGTTGAACTTCATATTGTTTTCTGCAGCCCACTGAAAGATTTGGTTGATGTCCGCCTGGAGCCTTGCAGTGTCTGCAATGGAAGACACTGTCATGCAGATTCGGGTGTCATCTGCAAAGGAAGACACGGTGCTGTGGCTGACATCCTTGTCTATGTCGGATATATGGATGAGGAACAAGATAGGAGCGAGTACTGTGCCTTGTGGAACAGAGCTTTTCACCGTAGCTGCCTCGGACTTTACTCTGTTGACGACTACTCTCTGTGTTCTGTTAGTGAGGAAATTATAGATCCATCGACCGACTTTTCCTGTTATTCCTTTAGCACGCATTTTGTTCGCTATTACGCCATGGTCACACTTGTCGAAGGCTTTTGCAAAGTCTGTATATATTACATCTGCATTCTTTTTGTCTTCTAGTGCATTTAGGACCTTGTCGTAGTGATCCAATAGTTGAGACAGACAGGAGCGACCTGTTCTAAACCCATGTTGCCCTGGGTTGTGTAACTGATGGGTTTCTAGATGGGTGGTGATCTTGCTTCTTAGGACCCTTTCAAAGATTTTTATGATATGGGATGTTAGTGCTATTGGTCTGTAGTTCTTTGCTGTTGCTTTACTGCCCCCTTTGTGGAGTGGGGCTATGTCTGTTGTTTTTAGTAACTGTGGGACGACCCCCGTGTCCATGCTCCCTCTCCATAGGATGGAAAAGGCTCGTGATAGGGGCTTCTTGCAGTTCTTGATGAACACAGAGTTCCATGAGTCTGGCCCTGGGGCAGAGTGCATGGGCATGTCATTTATCGCCTGTTCGAAGTCATTTGGCATCAGGATAACATCGGATAGGCTTGTGTTAATCAAATATTGTGGCTCTCTCATAAAAAATTCATTTTGATCTTCGACTCTCAGTCTGGTTAGCGGCTTGCTAAAAACTGAGTCATATTGGGACTTGAGTAGCTCACTCATTTCCTTGCTGTCATCTGTGTAGGACCCATCTTGTTTAAGTAGGGGCCCAATACTGGACGTTGTTCTCGATTTTGATTTGGCATAGGAGAAGAAATACTTTGGGTTTCTTTCGATTTCATTTATGGCTTTTAGTTCTTCCCGCGATTCCTGACTCCTAAAGGATTCTTTTAGCTTAAGTTCGATGCTTGCTATTTCTCTGACCAGTGTCTCCCTACGCATTTCAGATATATTGACCTCTTTTAGCCGCTCTGTTATTCTTTTCCGTCGCCTGTAAAGGGAGCGCCTGTCTCTTTCTATTTTACATCTACTCCTCCTTTTTCTTAGAGGAATAAGCCTTGTGCATACATCGAGTGCCACCGAGTTAATCTGTTCTAGGCATAAGTTGGGATCTGTGTTGCTTAGTATATCTTCCCAGCTTATATCGGTTAGGACTTGGTTTACTTGGTCCCACTTTATGTTTTTGTTATTGAACTTGAATTTGGTGAATGCTCCCTCGTGACTAGTCTCATTATGTCGGTCTGGGGCTCCACGCATACATGTCTGAACCTCAATTATGTTGTGATCTGAGTATATTGTTTTTGATATGGTGACATTTCTTATCAGATCATCATTGTTAGTGAAGATGAGGTCTAGTGTATTCTCCAGTCTAGTAGGCTCTATTATTTGCTGGTTTAAATTGAATTTTGTGCAGAGATTTAAAAGCTCGTGTGAGTGTGAGTTTTCATCAGAGCTGCCTCCTGGTGTTATTACTGCAACAATATTATTTGCTATATTCCTCCATTTTAGGTGCCTTAAGTTGAAATCCCCCAGGAGCAAGATGTTGGGTGCAGGAGCTGGAAGATTTTCCAGACAGTGGTCAATTTTTAACAGCTGTTCCTGGAATTGCTGGGATGTTGCATCCGGAGGCTTGTAGACTACCACAATGACTAGGTTTTGGTTCTCGACCTTTACTGCTAAAACTTCCACTACATCATTTGAGGCATTAAGCAGTTCTGTGCAAACAAGTGACTCTGCAATGTACAGGCCAACCCCCCCCTTTTGCCTGTTCACTCTGTCACATCTGTATAGGTTGTAACCTGGGATCCATATTTCGTTGTCCAAGTGATCCTTTATGTGGGTCTCAGTGAAAGCCGCGAACATTGCCTTTGCCTCTGCAAGCAGTCCACGGATGAAAGGTATTTTGTTGTTTGTTGCTGGCTTTAGACCCTGTATATTTGCAAAGAAGAATGTTATCGGACTGGTGGTATTGTTGGTACTGGGGGGGGATTTTTTTTCCAGCATTAGTATCTGTATCTGTTGGTTTGGAGTGGAGGCCATCGACTGTGGTTCCACTCCAGGAATGACTGGATTTGGTGTATGATTTCTGCCATTTCCTGTCAGTTTTTTTTCCTTCCTGGCACTAAAAAACCTCTCCCTCTTGAGTGGCTGTGGCTACCCAGGTTTTCCCATGGCCTGGATGTTTTGTATCTTTTTGTCCCCTTTAGATGGTATTCCTGGCAATTTAAGTTATAGCACAGTCTTTCCTGTACTGAAGAGGTACACAGTTCAGGGTGAAAAAGCTTACAGGAAGGGAGTTTGCATTTTCCTGTTGTCATATGGGCATGGCATTTTCTAGGGTGGTCATAGTTGCACGTCCCATCTGTTTTTCCAGATTTCCCATGCCAGCAGATACCAAGTGCATAGTATGTGCACAGGCTTGGTTTCCTTTTGCTTTGGGTTTCTGTGACTGTATTCCCTGTTGGTGCATGTTTCCCTGTCTTACTTCTATCCTCCCTAGCACCAACAATGGAGCTCCCACCAGTTGTTTTTGGTAATATATCCTCACTATTGCTAGTGGAGTCCTCTTGTTTGCTATTTCCTGCGGTATTTCTAGTTTGCAATATTGGTTTTATCTTATCTTTGACTACACTTGTTTCCCTACTATGGCTCCTGTCCCCTATGAGGTCATTTATATGTATTCCTTCCTGCGTATAATTCCCGACTACCTGGACAAAATCTCCAGCTTCACCATTACTGTCTCCCAGGACAGCATCTCCAGCTTCACCATTACTGTCTCCCAGGACAGCACCTCCAGCTTCACCATTACTGTCTCCCAGGACAGCACCTCCAGCTTCACCATTACTGTCTCCCAGGACAGCACTATCAGCCCCACATTTATTGACTACCAGGACATCACCTCCAGCCTTACAGTTTGTGACTACATGGCCAGTATCAAGGGCAGTACCATTCAGCCCAGACTTTTTATGTTCCCATCTGTTGTAGAAAGCTTCCAGGTTTTCTATGAAAGCAGCTTTGATGTTGTCCTCTTTTAATACCCTTGTGATTTTAGTCCACAGATTTTCCTCATTTGGGCATACCCAAAAACACTTCCCTGTTTTAACACTGCTTGTAGCTAGTTCTTGGATATCTGCACAAGGGGCGTGACACCAATTTCCACAAAAATGACAATTTACCCATGTGGAAGCCCGTTTGTTTGACTGACCACAGACTACACACAGCTTCATAATGATTTGAATGGTTGATTTACTGCAATTCTACTAGCAACCTCTTGAATATTCTATTAATAACCTCCTTAAATGAAGCTCTAGCTATTTGTATTTCTGTTTCTGTTTTTGTATATTGGACAGCTTACCGTGCACGTTCCTAATTTATATTTAATGTTTGTGTTTATAAGGGCGCCTACAACCCCATCCGTTTACAGTCTGCTTTATTGTCCAACGAAACAGTTTGAAACCAGTCAAGGGTTCGGACCAGTCGATCTGATCTGATCAGTGGGTCACTTATTTAAAACATACTGGTCGGTGATTTGAGCTAACACATGAAGGATCTACTGGAAATTATCTACCCGAGTAATATGTGATTTGATTGATACAAAAGTATAACTTGCGTGTTGAAGAAACCGGTGACTGCTGGCAACTCCTACAATGACGAACGGTCGACCTCAACCCTTGTTTATCAATCGCTGTATCTAGCTTTTCTATTTTTTTTCCGTCTCCACCACAATAAATGCTATATTATCACTATAGTTGACTGGTGGAAATTTTGGAGGAAGGACGCTTTTTCTGTAGTAATAATTGCTTCTCGTTGTGTATATTGCGACCTCTGGTAACTACAGGTTATATGAAATTCACAGTATACGTCTGGTATTTCAAGAAAAAAGAAACTAATGGAAGTCACTCCACTCCACTAAGTACCATTATAATACTGGTTAGTTGCTACTACAACACTGTACTCTGCTATTCACTAGTATCACTAGATTATATGCGAGTACACTAGCAAGCCAGGAAGATTATTAAAAACAGCTGACCTGTGGTAAGTTTCTGGCGACTTCTGGCACCTGCCTCTATAGGCTTATCACTTCATTTACAAATTCACCTGTTTTCAAATGACACTTTAGCCTTTATCATCAATATACTAGGGAGCCACTGTAGTATACACTATACACTATGTATACTCAATGTTATCAGGGAGACTTTCTTTCCTCTGACACGAAAAGTTCAATTATTATTATTTTTTTCACATGGGACACAGGCCTGATTCCCCTCTGGCAGTAAACTCTGCTAGGTAGTGCACACTAATTCTCTTTTTTTGACTCAGTATATAATGTTTTCCGCCCAAGATTCATACAGACGGTTGGTAGTGAGTCATCTACTGGTACACTGGTTACTGGTAACTGGTTACTAGGAACTGGTACTACTACTGAGAGCTCGGCGACGCTAACGTATGTCGTCCCGACATACAGCTACTACAAACTAGAGACGGCAGGTGTACAGCTTGGGCTGATTCTATACAATGTCAAAGTACACAACAATTGAACATTATAACATTCATAAGTAGAATATTGGAATGGAAGCTTACGTAACTGAAACTGTAATGAAACTGTAACGCAATACAAGGTATGATATAGCACAACTCATCGAATGAAACTCAACGTTGGGATTACACAATAGAAGTGATAAAAAAAAAATTTGATCGATCGATCTGTATTCATGTGATCTACGGATTCTGAGGAAAGAATATATACAAAGAAAGAAGTGTTTAACAGAAAGGCAGATTCGGGGCACTCAAATCTAGACTGTTAACACTCAGAATTCGGAGAGAACGTGAACACAAAAAAAAATTCTTGAATACTGATAAGTTGATACTGTAATTATTCATCTATATAGGTTATTTACATTTAACCCCAACTCTGCTAGGGTGAGATTGATATATGCAGAATGGGTGTCATCTCTGGGAGGATCAAACTCTGTTGCACTAGCTAACTCATGCTGTATTTGAGGCAAATCTGAATTGGTAGTTACAAATGATACTTGAGGATTTCTCAATACCTGTCGTGTACGTAGGGAATAACGACATTCAGGTTGATCGTCTGACTGAGTATCAGAGGTAGAGAGTACAGGATCAGGAGGATTGTCAGAGTCTGTCACATTAGTCTGGGATGGAACATCATTATCATCACGTACTAACTTCATATGATCTAAATGCGATTCTTTATACTGACCAGTACTAATTTCTCTAACCTTATACTTATTACCAGTGATATGTTCAACTACTCGATAAAGACCAACAAACTTTTGATCAAGCTTAGGCATTGCAGACATTTTGTTAAAGTTAGTCAGCATAACTCTTGAACCTACTTTGATTTTGGATGGCTTTGCTCGAGTGTTTGCGACTCTTGTAAATTCTGCTGTTGATTTATGAAGTGTTTCACGGATTCTTCTAAAAACACTTTGAGCTAAGCTGGTACGAGTTGCTATGAAATCATCAGGGTTGTAATTTGGTTTCGGATTAGAATATAGCAACTCATAAGGCAAACGTTTATCTACACCATACAATGCAATATGTGGAGTGTCACCTATAGAAACATTGTAAGCAGAATTTATAGCACACTGCACATCAGGTATAACTTCATCCCAAGTTTCACTGTTGGGATTGATAGTGGCTCTCAAGACATCAAGTACTTTCTTATTGGTACGTTCCGCTAACCCATTGCTGGCAGGATGATGAGGAACAATGGTGGATTTAGAGATCTTGTACAAGGTGCACAAATTTTCAAGAATCTCATTACAGAATTCACCTCCATTATCTGTTACTAGGGACTTAGGGGTGGTATGCCTGCAGATAATGCGTTCTTTAAACGCTTTAGCTACTGTCTCGGCAGTCTTATCTGCAATAGGAACTAACTCACAATATCTGGTGAAATGGTCTACCATAACACACAGATGTTTGTTGCCTTGGAGGGAACATTGGAAATTAGTTAACAAATCTAGCGCAACTCTTTCCCACGGTTCGCTAGTGGTTGGATACACTTGGATTGGATTAGGACCATTAGCATTACCTTTATGTTGCATGCAGACACTACATATCTTAACATACTCAGAAATATCAGTTGCCATACGAGGCCAAAAGTATTTCAATCTGGCTTGTTTTACTGAACGATCCATACCAGGGTGCGCAACACCTGGTACATCGTGAACTAGCTGTAAGGCTACATTCACTAGTGACTGTGGAATTACTAACTGGTAAACTCTTCTGCTAGGAGTACCCAACTCGGCTGTTCGATACAGTAATTCTTGGTTCATGACAAAGTCACTGATGGGTGCTGGTGGCTTCACAGTCAGAATAAGATCTTCCTGGAGCAGGAATCGAATCACACCAGACCACATGGGATCTGTTCGTTGAGCATTCTTTACATCCTCAGCACTAAATGGAGGGTCTGCAGTTACTATACTAACATGTCGCGATAAGGCATCTGCGACTACATTTGACTTGCCAGGTAAGTGTTCAAAGATGGGATTGAACTCTTGGATAGTCAAGGTCCATCTGGCTAACCTTCCAGTAGGTTGTTTGTTCTGGAATAAAGGTATCAGTGGAGCGTGGTCTGTCAAGACATGAACAGAGTACTCATAAATAATGTCTCAGAAGTGCTTTAAAGACCATACTATTGCTAAAGCTTCTTGCTCAGTTACTGTATAATTACGTTCAGCCTTCGTAAGGACTCGGCTAGCAAATGCACTCAACGATTCATTAGTCATGGGTGTAGCATTCACTAGTTCCCTAAGAACGACATATGAATCAGCTGTTTTTACTAGTACAAGGAAAGAACGAATCAGTTCCTCATATTGTGACCACTTAGTAAGATTCCTGAAGTCTCGCATATCAAGGAGATCAACAATGTGAACAGCAGCAGGGGACCGATGAAGAGCTTCTTTCGCAAGTCTGATAAGACTTTCCTCTGAAGGAGGACTGTCAACTAAAGCATTAACACGAGAACGAATGGCAGTAAACCATGCTTCAAGACTATGTACATGGCCATTGAATAAAGGTAACGCATCAAGGGAATCACGAGTAAAACTATAGTGTCTCAGTGTCTGGGTCGGTCTGTCAGTTGATAAGGAACTGTGAGGACTGATGACAGGAGCAGCAGTAGCCTGAGAGGTCTGAGTGTCGACATTCACTAAAGTATCACTTGAAGGTATGTGAGGCATAATGGCAAAGAATTTGCACGAGAACAAATAAGGCAAAAATAATGAACAATAAAAATGATATAAAATGTTAAAATTAAAATAAAAGAGATGCAACTAATTCTGCAGAAGTAATAAAAAAAATGTCTAAGATACACTGCAAGAGGAAGGACAACTCAATGTAAAGGACTGCTGGACAAGATAAAAAATTACATTGAAATTTACAAGTAAAAATATTACTGGAGACTGAATTGAATGCAAAATGAGCTGTCTGTACTCTTGCTAATAAAGAAATTAACTAATAAAATTGGAAATCAACGTAAAAAGTATAAAATAAAATCACTAAATTGTATGCAACGAGAGATAACTGGGAAATTTAAATATTTTCTAAGAATGCATAAACAAAATTAAAATATAATACAAAGACAGTGTCAGGAAAAATAATAAAATGAAAAAGAAGACTCAAACAATAATGAACTGAGAATAATAATGTCAATAAAAGAAAATAATTCACTGCAGAACAAGTGCAACAAAATAAGGTGTAGAAATAATCAATGCAGTAATAAAAGCTACACTGGGAAAATGTAGATTAAATAATAAAATAAAAATATGAAGAAAAACTGATTGAACACTTTAACTCTTAATTGTAAATTAGACAAAACAATTTACTCAAACAGAGTAAAGAAAACACTTTACGTTAAAAAAGAAATTGAAATTACACTAAGAGTGAATTTGTTCAAAGAAATATGAAAAATATGAATAAAAATAAAACAAGAAACAAAACTGGAAGTGTAACACTTCCAAGTGGCGGGGCACACAACACTTACAAGTGGTGGGGCACACAACACTTACAAGTGGTGGGGCACACAACACTTACAAGTGGCGGGGCACACACAACATATTCACTTATTCACACAACACTTTTTTACAAGTGGCGGGGCACACAACACTTACAAGTGGCGGGGCACACAACACTAGTATATTCTTACAACAAAATCTTGCTGTGACTGATACGACAAAAATTGCTGGCAAAAATAATGGTACATAAGTCTGCGAAAAGATCAGGGAATGAGACACTGCTGGCATACGAAAAAAAGGTACACATAGAAATAAATGGATAATTTGGTATATGACAAATACTGGAGAATACAATGCTGAAAGAATACAAGATAAAAATGAATAAATTACTTCACACGGAATGACTGACTGGTACACTACACAATAATACTTACTAAAGACAGAGTAGCATAAAAAAAAACACAGATAAAAATTATGAGATGAGCGATAACACTGAAAAAAATATTGCAAAAATAATGAGTCAAAGAAACACTGAGTCTACACTGAAAACACAAGCTTAGAGTACACAAGAAATTCACTATAAATGTCTCACACACGCAAATGTCTTTAAATGCAGGAAAATGTCTCTAAACAGAAAATTATCACTGAAGTCTGGAGTAGTGTAGACGGAGTGACTAGTGATGAGGGGAAGACGTCCTGTGCGGTGATGACGCCTCCTACACACACTGTCGTCGGAAGAAATGCGCTTTCTAGGTGAACTCACGTAACTGGCTTTATCGTTGGCGCCAGCTACAATCTCTTGACCAATTATGTGAGCCAAAACAGTACTAGGACCCGGAAAAAGAAAAACCCAACAGGTAGATGAGGTGGGTGGCGGGTGGTGGTGGTGGTTGTGGTGGTGGGGGCAGCGGAACAAGCTGGCCCTGTGCGCTCTCACTGCCATGCACTTCTAACCACGTACAACGTGGTTTACCTAAATCACAATGCCACAGGGATGATGAAGACCACTCTTACCAGCATCCAAGCACAAGCGATATATGAAACAATACTTCAGAGGAACTTGCGTGGCTTACTTCTCTCTCTCACAGCTGGGTTAGGAAGCTGGGTTGGCTGACTGGCTTAACCCACGAGAATGGCTGACTGGAAGACGTGTAACGATGCACACAGCAATGAAGGAGCAGCTGGATGACAGGAGACAGGCTGGATGGTAGGCTGAGGCAGGCTGACTAGCTTTCACTTCCACAGTCTGGCTTATTGACTGGTTTAATTGCAAAATCTGGGTCAACCCCTCAGAGATTGAAGCAATTAGCACACGAACCAAGCCAGGAAGCTTGAAAAACGGCTGCAACAGGCTTGCAGGCTGGAGTACACAGGGTGGTGTGGTGAGGGTAAGCTGCTAGCTGGAGGTGGCTGAGACTGTTCACCTCTGACCTGCCGGCAACCCACAAACAGTCTTCTAACGTCTGAAATACCCTTAAATCCACGCCCACACCGGTGCTACCATTTGTCATGTGGGTTTTCGATACGTGGATGGGTAAAAATACTCACGTAGGCTGGTAGTACGTATAATATATATCGGGAAGTATGGGAAGCGCCAACAGCCGACCTGCCTCTCTCTGCTGCCTATCTTCGACTGACTCACATACAGGGTGAGGGTGTTTGAAATCCTGCTATGGTCAGCAGCAATATGAATACAGTCAATGATTCACACAGACAGTTGGTAGTGAGTCATCTACTGGTACACTGGTTACTGGTAACTGGTTACTAGGAACTGGTACTACTACTGAGAGTTGGAGGGAGGGGGTAAAGGAGGTTTTGTGTGCGGGGGCTTTGACTTCCAGCGGGCATGCGTGAGCGTGTTTGATAGGAGTGAATAGAGACAAATGGTTTTTAATACTTGACATGCTGTTGGAGTGTGAGCAAAGTAACATTTATGAAGGGATTCAGGGAAACCGGCAGGCCGGACTTGAGTCCTGGAGATGGGAAGTACAGTGCCTGCACTCTGAAGGAGGGGTGTTAATGTTGCAGTTTAAAAACTGTAGTGTAAAACACCCTTCTGGCAAGACAGTGATGGAGTGAATGATGGTGAAAGTTTTTCTTTTTCGGGCCACCCTGCTTTGGTGGGAATCGGCCAGTGTGTTAATATATATAAAAAAAAAAATACTTTTCACCTCTCACCCTACATTACTACTCACCTTTTGCCCTACATTAATACTCCAAATATTTTGAGGTAAATAATGAGTGTACTGTGTGTGTATTTTATTTTTTAATGCCTAGTTCTATTGCTAACTTAATATACGTATATGTTAGTGTAAACTTGTTATTTTTATTTATTTATTTATTTATTTATTTATTTCCAATTTGTGCACACATACAGAGGTACAAAAAAATACAGATAAGAGCAGTATGCCAAAGCCACTTATACTATGCATAGCATTACGGGCTGGCTTAAAATTAACTTAAGATTAACTAAGCAATGATTATTATTATTATTATAATCAAAAAGAAGCGCTAAGCCACAAGGACTATACAGCGCTGCTACTAAGCAATGATGAAATCAGTGATAAAACATTAATGTAAACAGATAACTATAAAGCACAAGTGAGTATTACAAAGACAGGTCATATGGTTGCATTCAGTTAGGTAGTGATTCTGTTAGGTAGTGGCATTTAGTATATGCATTTATAAATGGAAAAAATGGAGTTCTGCTTTCCGGCGAAGTCTGCTTTCTGGCATTAGCCTGGAACCTAACCTGCCGAATAAGTGGGGCCCTTCTGTAATATTACTTATATTATGGTACATACACTCTGGTCTCAAATGAGAAATACTCGAATTGTTATACAGTGGACCCCCGCATACCGATTTTAATCCGTGCAAGAGGGGTCATTGTTATGCGAAATAATCGGTATGCGAATGAATTTTCCCCATAAGAAATAATGGAAATCAAATTAATCCGTGCAAGACACCCAAAAGTATGAAAAAAATTTTTTTTTTACCACATGAAATGTTAATTTTAATACACACAAACTGAAAAAGGCATGCACACTTACATGACACTTACTTTTATTGAAGATCTGGTGATGATTGATGGGATGGGAGGAGGGGAGAGAGAGTGTTAGTGTTTAGAAGGGGAATCCCCTTCCATTAAGACTTGAGGTGTCGAGTCCTTTTCTGGGGTTACTTCCCTTCTTCTTTTAATGCCACTAGGACCAGCTTCAGAGTCACTGGACTTCTTTCGTACAACATATCTGTCCATAGTGGCCTGTACCTCTCGTTCCTTTATGACTTCCCTAAAGTGTTTCACAACATTGTCAGTGTAATAATCACCAGCACGGCTTGCAATAGCTGTGTGAGGGTGATACTCACCCATAAAGGTTTGCACTTTCAGCCACATTGCACAGATTTCCTTAATCTTTGTAGTAGGCAATTTCTTCAATTTCTCTCTCCCCTCCTCTGAACCAGTTTTCTCAGGTCTGGCCTCTTGCTCTTGAAGTTGATCTATCAGCTCATCAGTGGTTAGTTCTTCATTGTCCTCCTCCACCAACTCTTCCACATCCTCCCCACTAACCTCCAACCCCAAGGACTTTCCCAATGCCACAATGGATTCCTCAACTGGCATAATCCTCTCAGGGTTAGCCTCAAACCCTTCAAAATCCCTTTTGTCTACACATTCTGGCCACAGTTTCTTCCAAGCAGAGTTCAAGGTCTTCTTAGTCACTCCCTCCCAAGCCTTACCTATAAGGTTTACACAATTGAGGATATTAAAGTGCTCTCTCCAAAACTCTCTTAGAGTCAATTGAGTTTCTGAGGTCACTACAAAGCACCTTTCAAACAGAGCTTTTGTGTACAGTTTCTTGAAGTTTGCAATAACCTGCTGGTCCATGGGCTGCAGGAGAGGAGTGGTATTAGGAGGCAAAAACTTCACCTTAATGAATTTCATGTCCCCATAAAGTCGCTCTGCCATGTCTGTAGGATGACCAGGGGCATTGTCTAACACCAGGAGGCACTTAAGTTCTAATTTCTTTTCAGTTAGGTAATCTTTCACATTGGGGGCAAATGCATGGTGTAACCAGTTATAGAAAAATTCCCTAGTGACCCATGCCTTACTGTTTGCCCTCCACAGCACACACAAATTCTCCTTGAGGACATTCTTTTGCCTGAACGCTCTGGGAGTTTCAGAGTGATACACTAATAAAGGCTTAACTTTGCAATCACCAGTAGCATTGGAACACATCAACAAAGTAAGCCTGTCTTTCATAGGCTTATGTCCTGGGAGTGCCTTTTCCTCCTGAGTAATGTAGGTCCTGCTTGGCATTTTCTTCCAAAACAGGCCTGTTTCATCACAATTAAACACTTGTTCAGGTTTCAGTCCTTCAGTCTCTATGTACTTCTTGAATTCCTGCACATATTTTTCAGCCGCTTTGTGGTCTGAACTGGCAGCCTCACCATGCCTTATCACACTATGTATGCCACTACGCTTCTTAAATCTCTCAAACCAACCTTTGCTGGCCTTAAATTCACTCACATCAGCACTAGTTGCAGGCATTTTTTTAATTAAATCCTCATGCAACTTCCTAGCCTTTTCGCTTATGATCGCTTGAGAGACGCTATCTCCTGCTAGCTGTTTTTCATTTATCCACACCAATAAGAGTCTCTCAACATCTTCCATCACTTGCGATCTTTGTTTCGAAAACACAGTTAAACCTTTGGCAAGAACAGCTTCCTTGATTGCCTTTCTGGTGCCCACAATAGTAGCGATGGTTGATTGGGGTTTCTTGTACAACCTGACCAGGTCGGCGATACGCACTCCACTTTCATACTTATCAATGATCTCTTTCTTCATTTCTATTGGAATTCTCACCCTTATTGGTGTAGGGTTGGCACTAGAAGCTTTCTTGGGGCCCATGGTCACTTATTTTCCAGAAACAGCACCGAAAACACTGTAATAATACAAAATATTCCGATTGTATGCTTGGATGTTACTGCGGAGGCTGGCTGGTAAACAATGGCACGGGCGGCACATGTGAGGCTGGCTGAGGGCGCATATTGGACGCGTCTCGGACGAAAATCGGTGAGCGGGTTTTTAAGCGGTATGCGAGGCAAAATTTTTGCGATTAAAGCAAGCGGTATGTGGATTAATCGTTATGTGGTGCCATCGGTATGCGGGGGTCCACTGTATTAAAAAAAGAAGCGCCAAACCTACAAGGGTCATACAGCAGAAATATTCCAAGCTTTAATTTATATAGTACTGTACTGTAATTCTTCTGTTATCTCGATTCATATTGAATTCCTCTATCTTTCTCACATTCATAAGAGTTTGACATTGCCCACACCTGTACTATTATCAGGGCTTAATGCTCTTTTCAAACTCTTTACATGAACATTTTGTTTATCACAGTCAGAGCTTGCACAGCAGGTAAGAGAATTACTGCGTAGCAAACCAGTACAATATTAGCCCTATGCAGTATGACTGGAGTTCTAATGGCTACCCAGAAAGCTAGCAGCAAACAATTTCTTCCTTCAGAATGCATGTTTATACTAAGCCATGTGGAAGACTCTCCCCCCCTGCCCCAAAAATTAAATGGGAGGGCCCACTTATTAATATATGAGCCCCTGAGAAAAGCAGCAATGCTGAAATGAGAATGTTACTCTTAGTAAGAAGTAGGGATCATCCAATATTAATTGTTGCAATTAAATTTGGATCTCAAGAAAAAGACACACCAGTGGCATAAACTACTGTAGTACTATACTGTATTTCTTACAGTACAGTATACTTATGCAATGTTACATGCCAGAGGTGAGAGAGACGGGGTAGAGGGAGATAATATACAGTGGTACCCCGAGTTTCGTACAGGTCCCAACTCAAACAATTATGTAAGTGTATTATTGTAAGTGTATTTTTGGGGGTCTGAAACTGACTAATCTAATTTACATTATTCCTTATGGGAATAAATTCGTTCGGTAACGGCACTCAAACAGCCTTCTGGAACGAATTATGGCCAAAACTCGGGGTACCACTGTAATCAAATTATAACAGAGTCACTTATATGCTCGGAACTACTAAATGCCTCATATGCTGTAGTTGAAGTTTTAGCAGTAAAGATTGAGAACCAAAACCTGGTCATTGTGGTTGTATACAAGCCTCCAGATGCAACGTCCCAACAATTCCAGGAACAGCTTTTGAAAATTGACCACTGTCTGGAAAATCTTCCAGCTCCTGTCCCCAACATTTTGCTCATGGGGGGATTTCAACCTAAGGTACCAAAAATGGAGGAATATAGCAAATAATGTAGCAGAGATAACACCAGGAGGCAGCTCAGATGAAAATGCGCACACACACAAGCTTTTAAATCTCTGCACCAAATTCTCCTTAAACTAGCAAATAATAGAGCCTACAAGGTTGGAGAATACGCTGGACCTCATCTTCATTAACAATGATTATCTGATACGAAATGTCATCACATCAAAAACAGTATACTCAGATCACAACATCGTAGAGGTCCAGACATGTATGTGGGGGGGCCCGAGACTGACAAAATGTGATCAGTCATGAGGGAGCCTTCACCAAATTCATCTTCAATAAAAAAAACATAGGGTGGGACCAAGTAAACCAAGTCCTAAATGATATAAACTGGGAAGATAGCCTAAGCAACACGGATCCTAACCTTCGTCTAGAACAAATTAACTCTGTGGCACTTGAGATATGCTCAAGGCATATTCCCTTAAGGAAAAGGAGGAGATGTAAACTAGAAAGAGAAAGGCGCTCCCTATGCAGGTGAAGGCAAAGAATAACAGGGCGGCTACAAGAGGCCAATACAGTGGACCCCGCCTTACGATGGCATTGCGTTACATTAAATCCGCCATACGATACATTTGAAAGCAAAAATTTTGCCTCTCCTCATGCTAAAAAACTTGCCTCACGTGATTCGTCTGGGACGCATCCCACGTGTGGCCTCAGCGCCAGTGTTTACAAGCAAGCCAGTGCGGTCGCATCCAGGCATACATTCGGTACATTTCACCTTATCCCAGTGTTTTTTGTGCTTGTAACTGCAAAATAAGTCACCATGGGCCCCAAGAAAGCTTCTAGTGCCAACCCTGTGGTAACAAGGGTGAGAATTAGTATGGAAATTAAGAAAGATTTTGAAGGGTTTGGGGCTAACACTGAGAAGCCTATGCCAGTTGTGGAATCCATTGTGCCTACTTCAAAGATTAAGGAACTGTGTGCAAAGTGGGTTGAACTGCAAACCTTTATGGATGAAAAGCACCCTAACACAGCTATTGCAAGCCGTGCTGGTGACTATTACAATGACAGTGTTGTGGCCCATTTTAGGCAAATCTTGAAAGAACGGGAGGTACAGAGCTCTATGGACAGACTTGTTGTGCGACAGAGGTCCAGTGACTCTCAAGCTGGTCCTAGTGGCATTAAAAGAAGAAGGGAAGTAACCCTGGAAAAGGACTTGCTACCTCAAGTCCTAATGGAAGGTGATTCCCCTTCTAAACAATAACTTCCACACTCTCCCCTCCTCCCATCCCATCAATCATCATCAGATCTTCAATAAAGTTAAGTGTCATGTATTCTATTCTTAGTAAAGTAGTAACTGTGCATGTCTTCTTCAGTTTGTGTGTATTAAAATTAATATTTCATGTGGTAAATTTTTTTTTTTTCATACTTTGGGGTGTCTTGCATGGATTAATTTGATTTCCATTATTTCTTATGGGGAAAATTAATTTGCCTTACGATAATTTTGGTTTACGATGAGCTCTCAGGAATGGATTAATATCGTAAGGCGGGGGTCCACTGTATATCTGCAATACGTAGGGAGACGCTGGTCAGAGAAATAGCAAACATCGAACTAAAGCTAAAGGAACCTTACAGGAGTCAAGAAATGCACGAAGAACTGAAAGCCATAAGTGAAATTGAATGAAACCCAAAGCATTTCTTTTCTTATGCCAAATCAAAGTCGAGAACAACATCCAGTATTGGGCCCCTACTTAAATAGGATGGGTCCTACACAGATGACAGCAAGGAAATGAGCGAGCTACTCAAGTCCCAATATGACTTGGTTTTTAGTGAGAAAACTAATCAGACTGAGAGTTGAAGACCTAAATGAATTTTTTATGAGAGAGAGACAGAATTTGGTAGACACACACCTATCTGATATTATCCTGATGCCAAATGACTTCAAAAAGCGATAAATGACATGCCCATGCACTCTGCACCAGGCCCAGACTCAATGAACTCCATGTTCATCAAGAACTACAAGAAACCCCTATCATTTGCTCTTAATATCGTATGGAGAGGGAGCATGGACATTGTATCAATCACATCTGCTAGAAAAATGACAGGATGGATAATAACCTTTAAAACCAGGGATGCCAAGCCCATGATGACACTCTTCAGGTTGCTTGTTCTATCTACGCCAGAATATTGCTGCACACTGACAATTTCACCTTTCAAGGCAGGTGAAATTGCTGACCTAGAAAATGTACAGAGAACCTTCACAGCACGCATAACTGTGATAAAGCATCTCAATTACTGGGAATGCTTGAAGTTCCTAAACCTGTACTCCCTAGATTATTATTATAATCAAAAAGAAGCGCTAAGCCACAAGGACTATACAGCTGTACTCTCTAGAATGCAGGCAGGGGAGATACATGATTATATACACTTGGAAAATCCTAGAGGGATTAGTACCAAACTTGCACACGAAAATCACTCCCTATGAAAGCAAAAGACTCGGCAGACGATGCAACGTCCCCCCCAATGAAAAGCAGGGGTGAGGAATAGGAGTGTGTGAGGGGTAAAGAAGAGTGCAAGGGAAAATTAAAATCAAAGTTGGTGGAATAAGTTAGGTTCTGTTAAAAAATCAGTGTGTATCAAAGGTGGGACTTTCAGCAAGGTCAGTTACATAGTGCACGTTGGGGCATGGAGATGTTGGAAGTGAATTCTGCGTGGCAGCTGAGAGATAGGACAGTCTTTTAAGACATGGTGAACTGACAGTCATCACAGTGGTACTGGGTGCTTTTCCACGAGATATCCATGAGTGAGGCGCATGTGACATGTAGATGGGAGAGCACAGTCTCCCAAATACAGAAGTGGGAAGATGGCCATAATCCCAAACATGATTTGACAGAAAACAATATGTTATGGTCCAACTTGGACCAATGTTGTTTCCAGTGGAAGTGGAGTTGTCAAGAAATCACTGAAAAAATAGTTTGAGAAAGAAATATCCCTTTGGGAAAGTGGGTGGTCATGAAAAGCTGCCTAAGCAGCTGAGTCTGCTTGTTCATTGCTTTGAATGTTGATGTGTCCAAGGACCCAGCAAAAGTTCATGCTGTCTTTATTAGAAATGTGACATAACTAAAATTCTATGTAGAGACTAGCAAAGAGGGAAAGTTATAGGTATTAAATTAAGAATATCAGATTGCGAACTGGAGGCTGTTATCATAGCAGCAATAACTGCAGTGACATCAATGGTAGTGGCACAAGACTCTGCTATCATAATGAACTGTGCTGTCCTGTAATACAAATATCGCATGTACAATACAATCAAAACAATTCTGTCCATTTCCATATCCATAATTTGATCTCAGTCACAGGCTATAAGCCACAGCAAATATTTTTGAAAGGACAAAAATCTCTCTGCTATTTAAGCAGGCAGGCTGGTTTCTTAAGACACAATGCTCATCAAGCTCTGTAAGTATGATAAGATGACGAAGTTCTAGTGGGCACGTTTTTCTCAGATTTTTATATACTACAATATATTATAATGCTGTATGAAACATATGTCTGGTTGACTGTCATCAACAAATAATTATAATTATGGGAGAGCACTAAACCCATAGGATTATACACCACATGTGGGAGGGGGGTAGATGAAAGGCATTCAAGCTCAATTCAGGGAACTGGAGCACAGATACAATTCCCTAGATCAAGAGCCCCTCACCAGCATCAAGGAACCTCCCTTGAGGGGTCATTTACAAATAAATATTGGAAATCATACATGTACTACTCTTTTTCTTTCAACACACCAGCCATATCCAACCGAGGCGGGGTGGCCCAAAAGGAAAAACGAAAGTTTCTCCTTTTACATTTAGTAATACATACAGGAGAAGGGGTTACTAATCCCTTGCTCCCGGCATTTTAGTTGCCGCTTACGACACGCATGTCAGCATAGTTGCTGATCCCCTACATGTGTTGTATAGCTTATCTGAGTATCATAGTACCATCCATATGTTTTAAGTTACATATGTCTTTGTTATTGTATATAATCAGCCCAGAGCCACCTGCCTGTTCAGCCTATAGCATAGTAGTGTATGTCGAGACGACATACGTAACATGACCGAGCTGTCAGCATAGTTGCTGATCCCCTACATGTGTTGTATAGCTTATCTGAGTATCATAGTACCATCCATATGTTTTATATAGACGACCCCTTACTAGGCCTAGTGACTGTGTGACGTCACGTGATGCGCATGTGTACGTGAGTACCTCTGTAACTTCCTCAGTCCACGCATAGGTCTACCAGGCAACACACGGCAGGTTGGGCTCCTTTACCACAGTCTGACAATATATTGTTACCATCCAACAAGTGCGTATATCTTCAACCCTCGTTATCTCCTTTCAAACCCCCACTACACGCATGGCTTACGGAGGAAGAATTCCATTCAACTTCCCCATGGAGACATATACTATTATTATTATCAAAAAAGAAGTGCTAAACTTATACATACACTACATAATATACAAGCATACAAGATGCCCAATATCAGCATGCTACAACAGTGCTTGTAATTCTCTTCAAAAAGATGTGGATAGATTTGCAAAAAAAATTTTTTTTAAGGCTCACTAGTTACAATACTGCCACTGTAAAACACATGAATGATTTACAAAATGTATAACTACATAAACAGAGAGGATAAGAAAACTATATACAGTATAACTTACTGTTTAATTACCTAAACTAATATTATGTATTTACAAATAATGTACACTTGCATAAACAATATTGTCATACCATAATTAAATATCAAAATAGTGTAGAACATTTCCTACTAAAAAAAAAAAATCAATATTTTGTAAAAATAAAGCAGCATATCTTTTTTCCAATATAAAGAGTAATGGTAGTTAAAAGACATTGAAATACATAATTATCATTTCTAAATGAATTAAAACAAATATATACAATATATTGTACATTATATATATTGTACTTTTTAAATTAATTTATGAAGCATCTAATGCTTATTATACAAAAGGAAAGCAATATAATATATGTATGTTTGCATGTACATATGTATGTATGTATGTATGTGGGCATATACTGTAGAGTCTATATATTTATTTATTTTACAACTTGAAAAAAGTTTTTTCTTCAGAAATTTGAGTTTTTATATTAGGGCTAAAGCAAATCTTAGTACTGCCACAATCTGGCAGGTGAAAGGTTTATTATGGATGTCACCATTTTGCTTGAACATTACAAGAAAAGTATAGGCTCCACAGCCACATGTCCATTAAAGGACTTGTGTAGCTACAAGATGGAAGCTGATTGATGCTGGATGGTTACTTCTTATTTACAAGTGCTGACAGTAGCAAAAGTTGCATTAACTAATGATACTAATGATAAGAGAAAATCTACTTTTACACCAATAATAATTGGTAACAAAAAAAAAAAAATACTGATTTTACAAAACTGATAAAAGCCTAAGTACCATCTTTCCCATTTATATTTTGGTCAAAACATTGTATACAGTAACTTCAGTACTGTATATATATTTTTGTTTTAATCAGGTGGAAGTGCTAAACTCATAGGGGTCATGCATCATCTAGGGGGTGGGAGGCATTCAGATTTGATTCATGGAGTGTAAGTCCATTTCTTTGGATCAAGAGCCCTTTACTGGCATTAAGGCACCACCTTTGAGGGGTGCAGTATTGAATATTTTCATTTGCAAAATTAATACAAAATAAATTTCTCAACTGTTCAACTTCCTCCCAGCATACATAAGGGGGATTACCAACAGATTCCTGGCTGTCTTCAAGGGGAAGCTGAACAGGCACCTAAAATCAGCATGCACCTGACCAGCTGGGTTGTGGTTCGTATGTCAGTTTGCATGTGACCAGCAGTAACAGCCTGGTTGATCAGGCCCTGATCCACTGTGAGGCCAGGCTGCAGGGGCATTGACCCCCAGAACACCCTCCAGGTGTACATGATTTATAAAAATGAGAGATGAAATGACAGAAGCAATGGGTCAAACTCTAATTTATATTTCTCAATGCAAAATGGTACTACAGTAAAGTATCTGGTTAGCCTTTCTTAATGATTCCAACTTTATTCAGAAATTCCATAAAGTGAGGCTGCTGCTATCATTAAAGGAAAATTTTAAATCAAAATATTCAATAAGTGGAAAGACTGTCAACTACTGAGTACTTTCTGTAAGCTATAGTACAAAAGACAATAATGATCTGAAGAGCATATTATCATCTAATTCTACGGTACATAATACAAAGCATTTTTTTGCATCTTACTTTTTTCTCCATTTGCAGTTTTTTATTCATTCATTTCCTAAGCAGCTTTAGCTTCCCCTTACATTTTTCAATGTGGATGCAAGTATACAAGAAGCTCTTAATTAGTTTGTCAAGGTTCTTTTAGCATACTAGGATATTTATTCATTTAGTTACTGGCCCAATTATTTCTTTTGAGGCTTGATACTATATATTTATGAATACAAAAACATCTAAAAAAAAATCGGTGACAAAAATATTCATGAAGAGTTCACACAGTGAGATATATTGCAGAATACAGTATACATGTTATTTATTGCCAGAATACAAGATGAGGTTGCTCAACAGTTGCATAAATGTTTCACAGGTGGTAGAGAAAATAGATTAATATAAGGACGAAGATACCTGCTCAAACAGAACTTTATATACTATGCAAAGTGCAGAAGTATCTATACTTCCTCATAACACTGTTAATGAATATTATACTGCATTGGAAAACTTACATCATTATCTACATATTAGGGTACATGTATCCCCACTCAGTGATAGAGATGAAAAGGAGATGGTGTGTACGCATGCAAAAGGTTAAATGACTGGATGATTCAAGCATAAATTAAAACAATTTGCACTTTCATACAGAGTACATTTTTTAAAATTTTGTACAATGAAATACCACATATATCAATATGTACTTATACTTCAATAACTGCATCCTTGTATAAAGATATTAGCTAGGTCCATTTAAAATAAATTATGTTGGACCATATATTACCATATATTTAGTGTTCAGAAGCCAGATCCACTATACAAACCTGAGAATTACATAACAAAATACAACCATTACACTACTGGTGATAGTCGTTTTTTTTATAACGAATATCACAATTACCAAAATAGTGTTCTTTAAAATACACAACTCATAGCTGTACCTCAATTATCATTCATACTCTTAATACGCTAAAGCTTAAGTTTAAAAGTTAACGAGTTTATATCATACATAATCCTCTATAGATTTTTATATTACTATGGACAAAAATATATTGACAATTTAAACATATGTTTAGTTTGGACCACTACCACATGATTCCACAAAATGTGTGTTAATAGCAGGTAAAAACTAGATAAATACAGTAATTAAATGCAAAGGCAATATTTGCATCAGTGCAACACCAATTTTCAGAATGAACATTCTAGTCTCATTAACCTTGAATGTACAATTATGTTTTCCAGTTCTCAATAGAACCAGTTTACACCACCATTATCACCATCAGTGTCACTGTTTTCTAGTCTACACCACCACCACCATTATTGCCAATATTATACATGTTAACCCAAGTGAGGCTCTCATTATTATTATTATAAGACAGTGATGTGCCACACCTACAGGATGGCTCTCCAAGGATATAAGCACGAGTAAGTTATTTAATCCTTCTACATAAGATTTCTTGACTTTTGGCAACTATATCACAATTCCTTTCTGTACACACATATTACCACAATGCACTAACCTGGATACTACTGGAAGACTATCTTAAATATGCCTTTCATTGATGCAGTCAAAAGAATTTGGTTTCACATCTCATTAACCCTTTGACTGTTTTGGTCGTATAGTGGATCCCCGCATAACGATCACCTCCGAATGCGACCAATTATGTAAGTGTATTTATGTAAGTGCGTTTGTACATGTATGTTTGGGGATCTGAAATGGACTAATCTACTTCACAATATTCCTTATGGGAACAAATTCGGTCAGTACTGGCACCTGAACATACTTCTGGAGTGAAAAAATATCGTTAACCGGGGGTCCACTGTATATATACGAGCCAGTGTTTCAGACGTATATATACTCAATAATTCTAGCGGTTTGGGATATTGGCAGCTTGGAGGGATATGTTGTGTATCTTTATATGTATATGCTTCTAAACTGTTGTATTCTGAGCACCTCTGCAAAAACAGTGATTATGTGTGAGTGTGGTGAAAGTGTTGAATGATGATGAAAGCATTTTCTTTTTGGGGATTTTCTTTCTTTTTTGGGTCACCCTGCCTCGGTGGGAGACGGCCGACTTGTTGAAAAAAAAAAAAAAATTCTAGCGGCTTCAAATCAAGCGGAAGAAAGCTGGTAGGCCCACATGTGAGAGAATGGGTCTGTGTGGTCAGTGTGCACCACATAAAAAAAATCCTGCAGCACACAGTGCGTAATGAGAACAAAAAAACTGATCGTTTTTTTGGATTAAAACGCCGACTTTGAGGTGTATTTTCGTATAGTATTTATCGATGTATTTGCGTTTTCATGGTCTTAGGTGATAAAATGGAAAACATATTAAAGAAATAGAGATGATTTTCATTACTTTGACGATGAAAACGACCTTGAAACTGAGCTCAAAGTAGCGGAAATGTTCGATTTTTACCAATGTTCAGGAGTAAACAAATCACACCACACGTCCAATACACGTCAACTGGGGAGTCTAATATTCTTTCACTAGTGCACTGATATTATTTATACCATTTTTACAATAATGCAGTAGTCTGCATAACAGTAAATTTTGTATTTTTTTGTATGAATAAAAAATCAAAATAGAAAGCAATAATAATATAAGAGGGGCCTAGAGATGTGACTAATGAACAGAGAATATGTTATTTTAGTGCCAAGAATGTCTACCTTGTTTATTCTGGATCCTATTTTGAAATTGGCATCTTTTTTAGTTTGCGTGAAATTGGCCAAATTGCCAATATCTGACCACAATATTGGGTAGTCCAAATTGGTAAATGGGAGGTTTCTTGTACTCAGCTCATAGATAAAATGGAGTTCTAAAGAAATAGCTATGAGTTTGGTCAACTGGAACATGAGAATTGGCTGAAAATAGGGCTCAAAGTCGGCGAAATCGCCGATACGCACACGTCGCCAAGACCGCTAACTTCGCGGGAGCGTAATTCCATGAGTTTTCGACCAAATTTCGAACTTTTGGTGTCATTACCATCGGGAAAAGATTCCCTATCATTTCATAAGAAATATTTTTTTTTTTTTTTCAAAAATTTAGCGCCTGAAACAGTCAAAGGGTTAATGATATTACATCTTGCATGTGCTTAAGATGAGGTATGACACTACTAAAGTCTTGAGCAAGTTTTTCTAACATGTTTGAAATCCAATCTGTACATCTTTCAATTTCTTCCTTTATGCACATTTCCATTACTGGGTACCAATTTATTATCAAGCTCTATCCCCAGAACAGTGATGATTTGTGTAGCTAGGAATAAAACTTAATGCATAACACAGCACATGTACATTATATTAATTTTTTCAGGAATGATGTGGTATGTCATTGTAATGCTACATCTATTGGTTTTCTTAATAGTCATCCCTATTTACATGGAGTCGACCCGTCTACTGTGGCCACTGCCAACAGAAATATATCAAGCATGATCTATAACCTGAATTCTTAATATTATCTGTATTCTAATATTAATACTTCCCTATTACAGCCTCTCCTCACTTAGCGATGTACTTGTTTGCCGACGACTCGAACTTATGACAGGCTCTTTGACCAGTATTCATACCTACATAATTTATATTGGAGCTGATTTCCTCTATTCTGTTTATTACAATATAATGTACACTACTGTATAAACATTTAAAAATATACCAGAAATGTTATAAATGGTGCAAAGGTGACATTAAAGCAATATCAAAGAAACTTGACACAAACCCACTACCATTATAGTATGCTCCTCACTTAGCGACGAATTTGTTTACCAATGTGGTCTTAGGAACGGAACTCCATCGTTAAGTGAGGAGAGGCTGTATTTTATTGTGGTGTCACAAACAAAATAACATTATCGGGTAGTGTAGTCAGGCTTTCTAATTTCTAATACAGGTCGGCCATCATTAATCTGGCAATCAGTAATCCGGTTCCATCAGTAATCTGGCACTAATTTCGGCTAGCATAATTTAAAATTTCCGGGGTCACCACATCAACCTGCCCCTACTGTTTGGTGGTGCTACTTGCTGCATAAGTCATTTCAATTTCTTTTTTTCCATTTATTGTTATAACCTGTTCAATTTTAGCCCTAGCCATGGTTCCAATGAAAAGAAATGCTTCTCGTTGTGCAGAGCACATACACCATACATTATCTATAAAAGATGAGATGGCTTTGAAGCCACTGTCAGTTGTCATGAGCTCAGCTTACTCAGATAAGCTGTGACCGGTAAATTTGGGCCTACATATGAAAGAATAAGTGTGCACTATATAAAAAAAATCCTGCGGCACGCAGTGTATAATGAGAAAAAACTGTGACCGTGTTTATGGTGTAAAACCGACTCTGAAGTGTAGTTTTGTATGGTTTTTATGGTTGTATTCTTGTTTTTTTTTTTGTCTCATTTGATAGAATGGAAGATATATTATGGAAATAATGATTTTGATTGGTTTCATGACAGAAAGTACCTTGAAACTGAGCTCAAACTAGCAGGAATGTTTGATTTTCACCAATGTTCAAGAGTAAACAAATGACATCACCGTCCAATACATGTCCAACTGGCCAGTCTAATATGCAGTCACGAATGTCTTGACATTACTTATACAATTATTACAATTACAGTAAATCTTCTATTTTTTAAGTGAATAAAAATTAAAAATGGAAAGCAAGCATAATATAAGAGGGGCCTGGAGATGTGACTAATGAACAGAGAAAATGTTATTATAGTGCCAGGAATCTCTGTATTGTTTATTCTGGATCCTATTTTGAAATTGGCATTTCTTGAAATTTGTGTGAAATTGGCCAAATTACCAATTTCTGACCACTTCACTGGGTAGTCGAAATAGGTAAATGTGCGGTGTCTTGCACTCAGTCGACAGAATAGAAGGAATACTAGTGAAATAGCTATGAGTTTGGTAGACTGAAATAATGGAATGGGTCAAAAATATGGCGTAAAGCGGGTGAAATTGCCAATGCGTAAATATCACTGTTGGGTTAAGTGTATTCTAACCTAACCACTCTGTAATCTGGCACCCTACCAGTCCCGATGGTGCCGGGTTAGTGATGGTCAACCTGTATTACACTATTTAAGATATTTTTGAAAACACAAATTTCTTTAAAGCTATTTTGATATTCAATTCAATGATTTCGAGCTATACTTTAAGTGGTATCTTAGGGCCTGAAGGGTAAATTAAGAAAAAAGAACTTTGAAAAATACCTGATAGTCAAGCAGCAGAAACACATAATCATGGTCATATACATTAGTTTGCTGAGTAATCAGCTGACTGACTCCCAATGGTGGAGGTCAATATTAAGATTGTTGCCAACACAGGCTAGTTATAACAGAAACAGCTTTGTAGGATTTGATAATGGTAAAAATAAAGGTGGGTAAATGCTTGGAAAAAATAGAAGAAAATCAGCTTAGAAGGAAGAAATATGCTAATTTAGTTATCTAGAGAAAATAAGCACTTACGAAATGAGCACATATTCCCTTTTGCAGTTCAAAGAAAACATTTTTAATTATAACCTAATTTTCTCATTTCTCAGACTAACTTAACTCACTCCTTTTAATTTGCTCTTTAAACCAACTCTCACCCTTTTGTCTAAACTAACTCTCAGTCCTGTGTAACCTAACTCAATTTTGCCTAACCTAATACTCAACTACATTTAACCTTCTTCATTTCTCCTTCTAATCGAACCTTCAATTCTCTCTCTCATCCAGCTATCAGTTTTATCTAAACTCTCTCAATTGTCCACCCTGACTCTCTCAGTTCTGTCTAATCCTTTTCAATTCTGTCTAGTCTGACTCGCCCTCTTCCCCACATACTCTGCACTAACATTCAGCTTTGTCATAAGTCTTCTCTAATCAGCATACACTTTGGTAATTTATATCGACAAGTGGTTGAAAAAGACACGAGCAAACACTAGGACATATTTACTAGAAGACGTTTCAGTCCTGGGACCTTGATCACATCTTAACATACAAGGGTCAAGAATGACAGCATGTATAGGCATAAAATTGAGATTTTTTGAGATGATATCAGGTAGTCCATGAGGTTACCTGACTCTTGTAGTGTCACCTGATTTCCATGTTGTCGAGGACCATGTATGTCACTGGTGTACATGTTAAACAACCAGGTTAATTCCCACCCACCTCACAACATAGGAATCAGGCAACCTCATGGGCTACCTGACACCATCTCAAACACTTCACTCATACTTTTTAAGTCACTATATCTCACACCTCAGTTTTAAGACTGTATATACTGTCATTCTTGACCCTTGTATGTTACAAGTGATCAAAGTCCTAAGAGTGAAACATTTTTCTAATATTTCTTAATCTTTGCTCGCGTCTTTTTTTCCAAACCTCTTCTCAAATCACCAGCCAATGCTTTACTTCACAGTATCTCTGTGGAGTAAAGCATTGAGAATTTTATAGTTAAAGTATTTTTACTGGAAAAAATACCTGAGAGAGAGTGTGTGTGTGTGTGTGTGTGTGTGTGTGTGTGTGTGTGTGTGTGTGTGTGTGTGTGTGTGAGCGTGTGTGTGTGAGCGTGTGTGTGCGAGCGTGTGTGTGCGAGCGTGTGTGTGCGAGCGCGCGCGTGTGTGTGTGTGTGTGTGTGTGTGTGTGTGTGTGTGTGTGTGTGTGTGTGTGTGTGTGTGTGTGTGTGTGTGTGTGTGTGTGTGTGTGAGTGTGTGAGTGTGAGTGTGTGAGTGTGTGAGAGAGTGTGTGTGTGTGTGTGTGTGTGTGTGTGTGTGTGTGTGTGTGTGTGTGTGTGTGTGTGTGTGTGTGTGTGTGTGAGAGAGTGTGTGTGTGTGAGTGTGTGTGAGTGTGAGTGTGAGTGTGTGTGTGTGTGTGTGTGTGTGTGTGTGTGTGTGTGTGTGTGTGTGTGTGTGTGTGTGTGTGTGTGTGTGTGTGTGTGTGTGTTAGTTAGTTACCATTTTGTCCTAGGCACATGTCGATTAGACACTAGGCCTGTTGTATATGAGCACGTGTACTCACCTATTTGTACTCACCTATCTGTGGTTGCAGGGGTCGAGTCCTAGCTCCTGGCCCCGCCTCTTCACGTGTGTGTATGTGTGTGTGTGTACTCACCTATTTGTGTGTGTGTGTATGTTAGTTACCATTTTGTCCTAGGCACATGTCGATTAGACACTAGGCCTGTTGTAGGTGCGTAGGTGTGTGTGTGTGTGTGTGTGTGTGTGTGTGTGTGTGTGTGTGTGTGTGTGTGTGTGTGTGTGTGTGTGTGTGTGTGTGTGTGTG
Source organism: Cherax quadricarinatus (assembly GCF_038502225.1). Taxonomy (NCBI): domain Eukaryota; kingdom Metazoa; phylum Arthropoda; class Malacostraca; order Decapoda; family Parastacidae; genus Cherax; species Cherax quadricarinatus. Next base: position 119,032 of record NW_027195684.1, on the reverse strand, counting down.
TGTGTGTGTGTGTGTGTGTGTGTGTGTGTGTGTGTGTGTGTGTGTGTGTGTGTGTGTACTCACCTAGTTGAGGTTGCAGGGGTCGAGTCCTAGCTCCTGAACCTGCCTCTTCACTGGTTGCTACTAGGTCACTCTCCCTGAACCGTGTGTGTGTGTGTGTGTGTGTACTCACCTAGTTGAGGTTGCGGGGGTCGAGTCCGAGCTCCTGGCCCCGCCTCTTCACTGATCGCTACTAGGTCACTCTCCCTGAGCCGTGAGCTTTATCATACCTCTGCTTAAAGCTATGTATGGATCCTGCCTCCACTACATCGCTTCCCAAACTATTCCACTTACTGACTACTCTGTGGCTGAAGAAATACTTCCTAACATCCCTGTGATTCATCTGTGTCTTCAGCTTCCAACTGTGTCCCCTTGTTACTGTGTCCAATCTCTGGAACATCCTGTCTTTGTCCACCTTGTCAATTCCTCTCAGTATTTTGTATGTCGTTATCATGTCCCCCCTATCTCTCCTGTCCTCCAGTGTCGTCAGGTTGATTTCCCTTAACCTCTCCTCGTAGGACATACCTCTTGGCTCTGGGACTAGTCTTGTTGCAAACCTTTGCACTTTCTCTAGTTTCTTCACGTGCTTGGCTAGGTGTGGGTTCCAAACTGGTGCCGCATACTCCAATATGGGCCTAACATACACGGTGTACAGGGTCCTGAATGATTCCTTATTAAGATGTTGGAATGCTGTTCTGAGGTTTGCTAGGTGCCCATATGCTGCAGCAGTTATTTGGTTGATGTGCGCTTCAGGAGATGTGCCTGGTGTTATACTCACCCCAAGATCTTTTTCCTTGAGTGAGGTTTGTAGTCTCTGACCCCCTAGACTGTACTCCGTCTGCGGCCTTCTTTGCCCTTCCCCAATCTTCATGACTTTGCACTTGGTGGGATTGAACTCCAGGAGCCAATTGCTGGACCAGGTCTGCAGCCTGTCCAGATCCCTTTGTAGTTCTGCCTGGTCTTCGATCGAGTGAATTCTTCTCATCAACTTCACGTCATCTGCAAACAGGGACACCTCAGAGTCTATTCCTTCCGTCATGTCGTTCACAAATACCAGAAACAGCACTGGTCCTAGGACTGACCCCTGCGGGACCCCGCTGGTCACAGGTGCCCACTCTGACACCTCGCCACGTACCATGACTCGCTGCTGTCTTCCTGACAAGTATTCCCTGATCCATTGTAGTGCCTTCCCTGTTATCCCTGCTTGGTCCTCCAGTTTTTGCACCAATCTCTTGTGTGGAACTGTGTCAAACGCCTTCTTGCAGTCCAAGAAAATGCAATCCACCCACCCCTCTCTCTCTTGTCTTACTGCTGTCACCATGTCATAGAACTCCAGTAGGTTTGTGACACAGGATTTCCCGTCCCTGAAACCATGTTGGCTGCTGTTGATGAGATCATTCCTTTCTAGGTGTTCCACCACTCTTCTCCTGATAATCTTCTCCATGATTTTGCATACTATACATGTCAGTGACACTGGTCTGTAGTTTAATGCT
>NW_027195684.1:0-115000 GCF_038502225.1 Cherax quadricarinatus | reverse complement strand
ATTATTTGGAAGGGGAATCCCCTTCCATGAGGACTTCAGGTATCAAGGCCCTATCCAGTGTTACATCCCTTCTTTGTCTTTTACTGGCACTAGGACCAGCTTGAGAGTCACTTTCGTACTTAGCTATGATTTCTTTTTTTAATTCTATCGTGTTTCTTGCCTTCTTTATCAAAGGGCTGGCACTCGGAACTTTCTTTGGCCCCATGGTAGCTTATTTAGCAGTCGCACTCAATAAACAAGCACAAAAAAAATTATTATTACCAAATGTTTCAGCTGAACATGCAGAGTGATGCTCACTCAACGATAAACAAAAGCAGACCAAGTCACTCAGCCCTTGAGTGGCTGAGTGACACGGGCGGGCAGGCGGACGTGTTCGGTATGGACCATTGCCAACTCTACGAAAACCGAGGTGATGTACGAAAACCGGGACAAAATTTCGACAGAAAAAGTCATCAAAAACTGAATCCTACGAAAACTGGGGCAAACGAAAACCGAGGTTCCTCTGTACTCACTTTAATTTCTGTTTTATTGTCTCCATGTGGGTTTGTTTGTGCCAACTAACAGACAGTTTGGTTTCACAGCAGTAAAATTTTATGTACCCAATTTACAGTATTCTTTTTTTTTTTATGAAAACTAGATATTGTACAGGAAATATTTAGATTTGAAAAGAATTTTGATAAAGTTTCCACAGAACAGATTACAGTATACAAAATAATAAAAAAACTGAACAACATAAAGAAGGTATAAAAGGTGCACTATTACAGTGTATGTAATTTTTTAAGTTAAAAAGGATATTAAAAAGAAATGAGAACAATGATAACGGGAAAAACTGTCACCATGGTGAAGTGCCATAAGCAGAGTACTCAGTTATGTTTATTTATTTATTTTTTTTTTTCAACAAGTCGGCCGTCTCCCACCGAGGCAGGGTGATTACCCAACAGGATATCAAGTTACAGTATATGAACAAATTTGCAGATGACACAGAAGTCTTACCCAAGGTAAAGTAAAAAAAAATAATTGAGCACATAGAGTCATGAAAGAAACATGGAATTAAAGGACAAAAAATGGAAATTACAGAAAGTGAAAACAGACCTCATGCGGAATGTAGGCTGAGATGAAATCTTAAGAAGATCTAAGAATGAAGACAATCATGACGTGACCATAAATAACAAACTACTGCCAAGACGACCACATAAATGAAAGTGAGAAAATATCGTGCACTGTTGCCAAATTTTAAATTAGTTTTCAAATAAATGAATGAGGAAATGTTAAATAAATTGTTTGAGGTAAATGTTAGCCCTAATCTAGAATATGCAACTGTAGTACAGTACATACACCTGAAAAAATGCAACTTGTATTACAGTTACATGAAACCTCACACAAAGTTCTAAGACCTGATTAATTCAAAATTGGGAACAAAATCTAATAAATACATGTCCAAGAATTTTTTTATACAGCATCTTCAGCCTAGAGTTAGTAAAGGTCCTTAAATATAATCTGAGTTTACGAATAAGAAGCATCAAAAATGGAATTATAAAACTTTTAGTGCAACTAGCATTTGAAATGTGAATATTTTGACGTGTTGAATATTTAGCCGAGCAGTTTCTGTTATTAATTTAATACAGTTGTCTCTCTCCTTGCCTTAAGTAGGTGACTGACAAATTATGTTCACAAACTTCACACACACACACACACACACAAACTATTCATGTGCATACATGTGTGTATAAATACTGATCTTACTATTTTGTTCTCATTCTATAATTTTTGCCAAGTCTGCTTATCATTTTGAAGCTATTCCTATAAAAAATTTCAGGATCTTATACAATATACATACAATGAAGAACACTGGACAGTACATGCACTGTTAAGATGCAACATTCAATTTTTCATTGAACATTCACTTTTTTTTATCAAACCAGCATTCTCAAAAAAAAAAAAAAAAAAAAAAAAGGTCATTTATTGAATTGCTGCCTTGCCAGAAATGTGCTGGCACCACATCTCAAATGACCTTCCAAACTGCAACAACCTCACTCCTTTAGAGTGCAGACACTATATTTCCCTCCTCCAGGATTGAAGCCTAGCTAACTGGTCTCTCTGAATCCCTTCATAAATATTACTTTGCTCACACTTTAACAGTACATCAAGCCATAATAACCACTTGCCTCCATTCACTCTGATTTAATGAACTTACACAAGCCTGTCTAATATTCAAGTACCTACTACACTATACAATGCACTTTTAGTTATTTTATCAGTGATTTTAAAATTTTTATACTTTAACCCGTAAACGGTCCAAACGTATATATACGTTTTTTCAACATTTGAAAGTATGTAAAAAAAGTAGATCTTCTTTTTGTTTTTTTACATTTGAAAATGTGTAAAAAAACGTAGATCTACTTTTGTAGCACTACACATGTGAACGTAGATCTGCTTGGACTGTTTACGGGTTAAAAACTATTTATCTACAAATATGATGATTAAGTACAATTCTTGCCCCCCCCCCCAACTGTATAATGTATTCCCTTTCCATAATTCACACTGTGAGGATAAAGTATATTGAGATCTGTACAAAATACTTCACTGCCCTCAGCTACATCAGCAGTGAATGCATCACATTCACATTCTCTCTCTCTTTACAACTTCATCTGTCACCCACCACACATTTTGGCTGTCCATTCAACTTTATGACAAATGATATGCATTAGGTGATGATCAGCAGACCACCAGCAGCAACAGCATGGTTGACCAGGCAAGCACCAGACAAGCCTGACCAACAGCCAGGCTCTGGGAGTACAAGAACTCTCGGAGCTCATCAAAGGTAAAGGTATACTGTAGCATTTAGGGGTATGAGGAGTGTCAGTCTCCACTCTGCTTTCACATCAACCTCTCCCATATTTTTTATAAATTTTTTCTTGGTTATTACTTTATAAAATATAATTAACTCTGGTATATGATAATTTAGTGTAGGTGTAGTGGGTTTGTGTTTGTTCAGATTTTTTCTCAGGTGTTTTTGGAACAAATATACTTATGTATGGTATGAAAATACTCAAAATGATATAATCGGCTGATAACCTTATATCATGCAAACCTCTCCCTTATATGCAGTGTTAAAAATTATCAAGCATCAACTGAAGTTGAGTTATTTTACTAATTAGAGGGTTGGCCACTTGTATATTATTATTATTATTATAATAATCAAAAAGAAGCGCTAAGCCACAAGGGCTATACAGCGCTGCGGCCACTTATATAGCTTAAAAATATCTCTCTCATATCCAAATACTGAAACCAATCACAGGCATCTTTGACTGTCACAGAATTAAGTAGTCACCACTCCTCTGTGACATACCTATAACTGGTTTCAAGAATTCTTCTACTCTTGCAGGCTGTCTTCAGGTCAAACTTCCCTGTTGGCTGCTTGATCAACTAAGCTATTGTTACCCATTGTCTGCAGATATACAGAGTTATCACAATTTTGCTGTTTTGGCAATATTTCTTATATCTGTTGGTAGATATAAGAGTTGTGGATCACAGATATTGACATAAGTGTTCTCTAAATGCACCAAGAGGACTGCTTGTGAGATATAGATTACTGAACAAAAGGTGGCAAAGACAGCATATTACCCAGTGGTGACAGTGTGGTTGCAACCTAAGTAACCATTAATGAAAGAAGGAACATCCCTAGACTTACTCCACAGCATTTTATAAAGGCAATGACAACCAACCGAGTCTTAAATGCAAGCATAATATGGCTATGTATCTACATATACGAGTTTAGCACCTTACAAAAAAATGTAGTGTATAAGTTAAATTCTTAAAATGAATTAGAAGACAGGATTGACTATACTCTTATCTATATTTTTTACTAAAAATATCCAACCTTTGCTTGTGGGATCATCAGAAAGGAAAAGAAGTGGTTTTCTGTAAGGCAATAAATTACAATGATAATTAACATTAATGCATCACAAACAAGCTGTTAAGAAGTTGATTAAAAAATGTGCCTATCTGATTGTAAAGCAATACTTGATAACTAGGCATAGTCACTTGAGATAAGATGATTATGATGCACAATCATTAAAAAACTTTAAATATACACTTCCATGAACTCATTATCCAAAGCTCAATGACATCTGCTTATAGTAGAAAAATTAGGAACTGGAAAGATATATTCACCTGTCTGTTGTGAGTGCAATTCTCCAGTTCCTAATTTTTCTACTATAAGAAAATAAATAAATAAATAAATAAAGGAGGGGTTCGGGATATTGACGGTTTGGAGGGATATGTTGTGTATCTTTATACATATATGCTTCTAAGCTGTTGTGTTCTGAGCACCTCTGCAAAAACAGTGATTATGTGTGAGTGAGGTGAAAGTGTTGAATGATGATGAAAGTATTTTCTTTTTGGGGATTTTTCTTTCTTTTTGGGTCACCCTGCCTCGGTGGGAGATGGCTGACTTGTTAAAAAAAAAAAAAAAAAAAAAAAATTGCTGAGCTTTGGAAAAAGGAGTTCATGTTTTTGAATGATTATGCAAAATATATGATGTGCAGAGCAGGCTTAGTAAGTCATCTGGACACCAGGAGTAATAACAGTGATAAAGTATAATTTTAGCACTTTCTTTTATTAACCCTTTGACTGTCGAAGGGCCCAATCCTGAAGTTGCTCCTGGTGTCGCAAAATATTCGAAAAAAAAAAATTATTTTTTCTTATGAAATGATAGAGAATCTTTTCCCGATTGTAAAGACACCAAAAAAACGAAATTTGATGGAAAACTGACGGAATTACGCTCTCGCGAAGTTAGCGACTTCGGCGATATTTAAAAATCGGCAATTTCGCCCACTTTGAGCCCTATTTTCGGCTAATTCCGTTATTCCAGTCAACCAAACTCATAACTATTTCTTCAGAACTCTATTTTTTCTATCGATTGAGCACAAGAAACTGCCCATTTACCGATTTCAACTACCCAATAACATGGTCAGAAATTTGCAATTTGGCCAATTTCACGAAAATTAAAAAATACGACAATTTCAAAATAAGGTCCAGAATGAACAATGCAGACATTCCTGGCTCTAAAATAAGATTTTCTTTGTTCATCAGTCATGTCTCCAGGTCCCTGTGATATTACTCTTGCTTTTTATTTTGAAATTTTATTCAAACAAAAAATAGAAGATTTACTGTTATGCAGACTACTGCAATACTGTAATAATTGTAAAAATTACATCAACCCATTCATGACTGCGTATTAGAATGGCTATTTGGACATTTATTGGACAATGACATCATTTGTTTACTTTTGAACATCGGCAAAAATCAAACATTTCCTGTACTTTGTGCTCCATTTCCAGGTTCTTTTTATAGTAAAATTAATCAAAATCACCTCCATTTCTATAATATAGTTTCCATTCTATCAAATGAGACCATGAAAACGAGAATACAACCACAAATACTATACGAAAATAGACCACAAAGTCGGCATTTTAATTAAAAAAAAAACGGTCGGAGTTTTTTTTTTTCTCATTATGCACTGCGTGCTCCAGGATTTTTTTTATGTGGTGCACACTGACCACACAGACCCATTCTCTCACATGTGGGCCTACTAGCTTTCTCCTGCCTGATTTGAAGCCGCTAGAATTTATGAGTACAGGAAGGCCCCGCTTTACGGCGTTTCACTTTACGGCGTTCCGCTAATACGGACATTTCAAATTATGACCAAAACTCACTATACGGCTCCCCCCACCTGACTTTCTAATACGGTCACCGTGCCCCACCCTGTTTGTTTACATTCTCCATGAGCTCAGTAAGCACTAAGTCTCTCCATTTTGTCTGGAAACTCCAAAATTTCAAATGTTTTTAAAAGTTATTTCATATTTTATATATACTCTGATAATTATACTTATGTATACCTGTACCTAAATAAACTTACATACATCGAGTCATTTAAATGTCGTATATTACGTTAATATACACATTTTCATTAATCCATCCATGATATTTTTTTCAAAATTATATAATAAACACGATGCATAACATATAAATAAGATAAATACACCCCACAGTAGAATAAATAAACAAATGTGAGATGTCGTAGCAGACGACTTGCACAAGTGGTGATAATAACAATACTGAGTCTCATTAAATGTCGTATATTACGGTAATATACACATTTTCATTAATCCATCCATGATATTTTTTTCAAAATCATATAATAAACACGATGCATAACATATAAATAAGATAAATACACCCCACAGTAGAATAAATAAACAAATGTGAGATGTCGTAGCAGACGACTTGCACAAGTGGTGATAATAACAATACCGAGTCTCATTAAATGTCGTATATTACGGTAATATACACATTTTCATTAATCCATCCATGATATTTTTTTCAAAATTATATAATAAACACGATACATAACATAAAAAGATGATAAATACACCCCACAATAGAATAAATAAACATAAATATAAGATGTGGGAGCCACATAACTTGTACAAGTGACGCCAAGAATAACATTTTCTCTAATCTAACATAAGAGTAAATGTGTTACTGGGGGTAACTGTAGAAAATTATTCCTTTCGTATGTATGTAAGTAAGTTTATTCAGGTATACACAAATACAGTTACATAGATTATCATACATAACAACATACGTGTAGAGAACCTAGGATAACCCAAAAAAGTCAGTGTGACTTATTTCCATTGCCTTCACTCAGAGCTTCATTTCTTCTCAAAATGATGTTACATGAGAATGGGAGTGTTCTTCTTTATTAATTCTACCGTATCAATGTAGAGACAACCTGTACACAATGTAACTTGTACACAAACCAGACGTGTACACTTCGTTTGTTTACAAAACTTACCTTCGCCTGGTTTGTTTACATAACTGCGCCTGCCCCCTCTCATGTATTCATTCTTTCTCTCTCTCATTTATTCGTTTTATCTCATTTACTTACTCCTGACCCTACATTAAGACTTATTAATAAGTAGTACATTCAAACCCCCAAATTTATGAGCTTTCAAATCTCATGCTTTAATCAGTCAAGATTATCGCTGAAGGTTTCCAGTTTTGATTATTTGCAAATATTTTTGGCTTGATGCATGACCCCTATAATGAAAATTAAGCATAGGATTTCGATAGAAAATGCTCAGTGGATTTCTTTTGTTCCTAGATCGCATTTCCTATGTAGGTCAAGACTTAAAAGAAAAGAGTGATATTTAGACATGGCCTCTGAAACTTAAAATGAGCCCATATCTCAGACTTATTATATGGACAGAATTTAGTGACATTCATGAATTCTGAATTGGCTAGAACCTCTGAGAACACAATCTTGCAAATTTGGGGGTTCAACTGTACATGAAAAATACATACAATCATGTATGAGCATGCTGGATCAGGGTGAGTGGAGAAAAGTGGTTTTTAATGATTTGACATGCTGTTGGAGTGTGAACAAGGTAACATTTATAAAAAGATTTATGGGAATGTGGTTGGCCAGACTTGAGTCCTGGGGGGATAAAGTATAGTACCTGCACTCTGAAGGTAGGGTGGGGATTTTACATTTTGAAGTCAATGAATTGTGTTTGGGCACTTCTGCAAAGACAACTAATGAATGAATGATAGAGAATGTTTTTTTTTTTTTTTTTGGGGGGTGGGGGAGGAGGCTACCTTACCTTAGTGAGAGACAGCCAATGAAATAAAAAAGAAATATCATGAGGGGGAAATGCTGAACCCATAAGGGTCATACAGTGCATGGAGAATGAGAGGTAATCAGGCTCGATTCAAAGGGAAGGTAGCTACATTTACTTGGACCAACATCAGTTCACCTCCCTTGAAGGGTACATAAAAAAAAAAAAATAAAGTGTAGCATGATAGAAATCTTTCCTGCTCTACTGAATATAAAATTAATCCAAACATATGAAGAGGAGTAACAGAAAGATAAAGCTGGCTGTATATAGAGTATATTGTAAGAAGTTCATACACTGAAGAATTTAAAGTCTTTGGAATTTCAAGACAAGTTAATTTATATTGAGCTCAATATTGCAAGGGTGAAACATATATCAATGATTTTAAAGATTAAATTAATGAGTTATTTAAGCAGGAAGCACTTGTGTGAGCAACTGGAATCTGAGTCCAAACATTTCAGTACTTTACCAAATTCTTGATGCTGAAGACCAGTTTAATTATCTATACACATCATAAACAGTGAAATACACTGCTCTTGCACAACAGAGTAAATCAGTAATATTCTACTTTCAAAACAAAATCTTTCTTCCAAACCAAGATTTTACTTTGAGAGGTTGCAGAGCAAACTAGTTGAGTGAGTACATAGGAAAGTACACTTCTTTCTTTCTCCCTTACTTTTTATATTAGAAATAGATTTTTTAATATCCTTTTAAATGTAACAAAAATATATGTCTATTTATAATTAAAATTTTTCCTCAGTTTTACTGAGGTGTCCTGAAGGGAAAGAAATGCTGCCATAAACTCAATTCTGAGAAAACTTTTCAGCTTATTCTAGGTACATTTATTAAGACATTTAATTAATGCTAAACATACCCTATATACCTTACCAACTGTTCAACTTTTTGAAAATTTATACCGATTAAATTTTCTAGTGAAAAATGACATTACAACGGGATAAAGTAAAGACAGCAACAAACATCATTTACATACATTATTATTATATTAAAAAATATGCGCTAAACCCGTATGGGTCATCCAGCACTGTGACATTCATTTAGGTACAGCCAACTCTTCATACAAATGTATTTTTGTTTAGTGACGGTATGAAAGACTTTTAAAATAATGAAGCAGAGGTTATGTTGTGCCAGACACACAATACAGAAATGCTACTGGATGTTATCATTGTCTCACTAGACCTAGATTCAGCTGCTATAAGTAACATATCAGAGATTTCAATGTGTTGATAAAGAATTTCCTGATTTTGTTCAAACTGATGAGGCAGCTGGCAGTTTTTACACCCATCTAATGCAATTTTTATATAATTTTTTTAGTTACATATTAATGGTTATAAATATTGTTCAGTCTAAAAACAGCCATCCTCAATGTTAAAGCAACTATTAAATATCAGCAGAAATTTGTAAGGCTTACCAGCCATCTTGTTTGTTTAAGGGACAGAAGGACAAAAAAAAAAAAAGATCAGCAATTCTACCAAATAGCAAAATATTTATGTTCATAGCAGAATGGGTGGTGACATCAACATCAAAATAACAATCTGGAAGCTTCACTAATATCAAACATGCCTTCCAACAAGCAGAGCTTCACCTGGAGCATCACATGTGTATCAGGTGCCTCAAGTAATCAGTGTTTCTCCTGAACTTGTATTTTATCATGTGCTTTGAAAACTGATTTTTGCAGTCAATTTTCCAAATGTTTCCCCCCTCTCATGTGTTTTTACAAATTGTTTTAGTCTTCAGAGAAACTGAAACATGCCAACATCAATGTCAAAATTTAATGAAAGTTGCACCTCATAAATGACACACCTCCAACAAATTAGAGCAATAACTAGCCAAATAGCCTTTCTGTATCATATGCTAGAGACAACAATATCAAATGCATATTAATAAAATGAGAACTTCAATTGATATTAATTTTAACAGGTGAAAATATGATCGTAATATAAAATAATAATAATAAAAGCATTTTCTTTGTTCAATAATTCTCACTAAATTCAGTCTAATTTTTTAGTAAATTATATTCAACCAGTTATCAAAAAGAAAATTACATGTAATGTATTAAAACCAGGAATTTCAAATAAAGAATATTAAATTATTTTCCTGATGAATCTAGTTTAAAAATTTCTGGTCATTTCCCATTTCTTTGGTACTATTACCAAAATTCATTAAAGTTAAAATGACAGTAAATTAAATTAACAGATCAAGAAGCTTTCTAAGTCAAGAATCCAGTATTTGATCACATTAATAACAATTTAACTAGGACACTGTTCTACAATATATATATATATACAGTGGAAAAAAAAAATTGTAAATGAAGAAAATCTTAAAAGTCTAACTTGTGACATTCTGCATTTTTGTTTCACAAACTGGATGGATATTATGTAAAGAACTTCCAAATATCTCACAGTTTACATACAAAAGATATTTATATAAAATAAAAATTTGTTTTTCAGTCACTGGCTTAAAATCTAGGGAAAAACTTTTAAGGCATTGAAGTAAATAGTTAAATTTTCTAGTACAAAAGATTTATAATTATATTTTAAAGGTTCATATAAATCAGAATTAATAAATTCATAAGTACAGACTAATAGAAATGAATTATAAATTCAAAATGTGGTTAGCAATACAGTAATTCAGGTAAATATTTACAGAGAAGAAACAGCATCTTCCAAAAATGGAATGAGGGACAGGTTGTATAAATTATTTAACAGTGGACTATCACATCAACCAGCGCACCAAATGGCTACAGCCAAATCCAACAACCTCAAACATTATGACTGCTTACACAATTTAAAGAACCATTGAGAGCAGCTTGTAATAGCATGGTGAGTTATGTTCAATACTGTGGTATGCACTATGCTTTGTCATCTGTCATTTCCAGAAAGTGTGCATACACTTCCCTGTTACACTCACCTTTACCACTGAAGCTGAACTTGTAGTAGCTACCATCTGCACATATTGCTGCCAAGAATAGATATCATCACATAAGCAAAGAAAGCTACAAATATGAATATGTATACACATAATTTAATATCTGATTTCACTTCATGATATAAACATCAAAAAATACTAGCACAAACTTATTTGACAAAATTATGTAAAGTTTTCATTGCCTTGCCAGATATTCATCATTCTGACTGCCACAGTCCTCTGATTTCCATTAAGTAACTCAGAATTTTTTTTTAATTCAATGGTCATCTCCCACCATGGCAGGGTGACCCAACATTCACTCAACTGCTGTCTTTCAAGAAGTGTGCTGACATTACAATCAGATTACTCCTCTGACTGCAACATTCTCCCTCCCCCCTCCTTCAGAGTGCAGGTACGTACTGCCCTTCTCACCTGCAGAACTCAAGTTCAGCTAATCAATTTCTCTGAATCCCTCAATGAAAGTTACACCTGCTTACACTCCAACAGCATGTCTATTAAAAACCACTCGTTTCAATTCACTCCTATCTGATATGGTCACACAAGCCTGCTGGATGCTCAAGCCCCTTAAACTCAAAACCTCTTGTACACCCTCCCTCTAACCACTCCCCTCATAATTTAGATTTATTTATAATATTTACCTACATCTACTTTATGAAAGCTGCAATTTTTATTACCATAAATAAAGACCATCTTTTTTTTTTTTTTTTTATTATCACACCGGCCGATTCCCACCAAGGCAGGGTGGCCCGGAAAAGAAAAACTTTCACCATCATTCACTCCATCACTGTCTTGCCAGAAGGGTGCTTTACACTACAGTTTTTAAACTGCAACATTAACACCCCTCCTTCAGAGTGCAGGCACTGTACTTCCCATCTCCAGGACTCAAGTCCGGCCTGCCGGTTTCCCTGAATCCCTTCATAAATGTTACTTTGCTCACACTCCAACAGCACGTCAAGTATTAAAAACCATTTGTCTCCATTCACTCCTATCAAACACGCTCACGCATGCCTGCTGGAAGTCCAAGCCCCTCGCACACAAAACCTCCTTTACCCCCTCCCTCCAACCCTTCCTAGGCCGACCCCTACCCCGCCTTCCTTCCACTACAGACTGATACACTCTTGAAGTCATTCTGTTTCGCTCCATTCTCTCTACATGTCCGAACCACCTCAACAACCCTTCCTCAGCCCTCTGGACAACAGTTTTGGTAATCCCGCACCTCCTCCTAACTTCCAAACTACGAATTCTCTGCATTATATTCACACCACACATTGCCCTCAGACATGACATCTCCACTGCCTCCAGCCTTCTCCTCGCTGCAACATTCATCACCCACGCTTCACACCCATATAAGAGCGTTGGTAAAACTATACTCTCATACATTCCCCTCTTTGCCTCCAAGGACAAAGTTCTTTGTCTCCACAGACTCCTAAGTGCACCACTCACTCTTTTTCCCTCATCAATTCTATGATTCACCTCATCTTTCATAGACCCATCCGCTGACACGTCCACTCCCAAATATCTGAATACGTTCACCTCCTCCATACTCTCTCCCTCCAATCTGATATTCAATCTTTCATCACCTAATCTTTTTGTTATCCTCATAACCTTACTCTTTCCTGTATTCACCTTTAATTTTCTTCTTTTGCACACCCTACCAAATTCATCCACCAATCTCTGCAACTTCTCTTCAGAATCTCCCAAGAGCACAGTGTCATCAGCAAAGAGCAGCTGTGACAACTCCCACTTTGTGTGTGATTCGTTGTCTTTAGCAAATTCTCACTGTCATATTCTTTATGTTTACTGTGTGTGATTCGTTGTCTTTAGCAAATTCTCACTGTCATATTCTTTATGTTTACTGCATACTCGTGTTTTGATACACATTTCCAAGGATTCTATTACATAAGCTCCATCAAAAAGATCCTGTTTTGCTATACATACTCATCCTTGCGAGTTTCAATTTTTGAGAAATATTACACATAAACAGTGGGGAAACACTAAACCTATAAGGGTTATACAGTGCCTGAGGAGTAGGGGATAATCAGGTTTAATCCACAGAAGTAGAGTAGCTATAACTCATTAGGTCAAAAGCTTTTTGCTAGCATCAAAACAGTCTCTTTGAAGGGCAGCTACCTAACGCATCCTTAGATTTGTCACTCTAAAGCTGTAACCAATGTAATAAAAGATAAATAAAACTTTTTATAAGCTTACTTCATGTCTACATTCATCACCCCCATGTGCTCTTCAACATTTAACATGTCTATGATGTCCATCAAATTTTCCCAGGTATAAAACTACAAATAATTAAAAGTATTACATGTATGGTTGCACAGTACTAACCTATGACACAGTTGCTAGTAGGACCAAAGGCACATATACACTGAGATCCACCTGGTACTTCAAACTTACAGAAACTCCACTTGCTACTGAAGTATTTTGGTAGGAAAGATGCTGATGCAAGGCTGTTGAAAAAATTATGGCTCTTAGCTTTTTAAGTGCAGTACAGTACTCTGTAATAAATTTAAAACCATTTTGTATCCTGAATTTTTTTTAAAGAGAATGAATAACTAACCTTGACTGTTTGTTTTTCTTGTCTTCGTCTTCAGTAGCAAATACATGCACAGTTCCGTGATCACTGGAGACACACAGTAGTGAGGAATCTTGACTGAAGTTGATGCTGTAAATTGTCAGTATTAATTAATGTTTTGTCATGTTGTCGTATGTTCACTATACTGTGCTTCATATCGTTGCCTAATAAAAATAAGGCAAAAACCTCTTCTATATAGAGACTTCTATAGCCTGGGGAAAGCCAGATGTTGATTCATCAACCATCTTCACACACTTAACATGAAAGCACAAGAATGGTGAAGCAGTGCAGTAGGCCTACTGACACAAGAGAAGCAAGTCCTTCTAGAATACAATTCTTCTCACTCATAAGAACACGAGAATTAAGGAGTACTGCAGCAAGCCTAAAGGCCCATGCTAGGCAGGTATAAGCTAACCCATCTCATTAATATATTTGTCAAAGCTATTTTAAAGCTACCCAGTCTTAGTCTCAATGACCCTACTTAGCAGATTGTTCCACTCCTCAACTTTACTGGCAAATCAATACTTTCCTGTATCTTTTCTATATACGGTAAATTTACCCTTGATTTAATAGACTTTTAAAATAATAGGCAAAATCTACTGGTTAAACTGTACTTTTAGCTCCTTTATTTTCAATCTTTCTTAGAGTATATATAAATTATGTGTATAGTACTATATTAGGTAAACAGTAGAATAGTGTTTTTTATGATACTTTTTAACATTGTTCTAATTTAAAGGACACTCAGACTATCTCCCCTATTAGTCTGCTATATCAAGGCTTCATAAATTTATTTTGCAAATCAACAAGCAATAGCAACCACTGGTACAATTTGGTAAGGAAATGTGACTTATTTTTATTGATGGTGATAAAGGGTGATGGTGGCAGTGGTGATAATTGATGGTGGCAGTAGCTGATACTGCCGGTCTCATGCCTGTACAGATATTATGCAGGGCCATATCAACCCACTCCACACATTTCTAAATCAACAGTCAACGAAAACTGCAATGTAAGGTATGAGAACTATTATTTTTTGATAAATTAAGAAATAAAAAAAAAATAATAAAAAAAATGGATTTTTTTGAGGCATAAAGAATGTAACCCAATTCCTACTTTTTCTTTGCTTTACAAACCATGAATTTACATGGATTTCAGAACATAACTTACATGACATAAGAGAGTTTACTGCATAATTTTCCCTTAGTTTTATGAGGATATCCTTTATGTGAATTCATTTATATGTGGCAAGCATATTTCTACTATAAATTCATTACATGGGGTAAAAATTTGCTTTTATGCAATTGGAGTGGGTGGCTGCTATACACTTTTTGCTCATTGTCAATCACTTAAGACCAGGACCACTTAATAACAATTTCATTGTTATATGTTATATTCATGTTCATTTTAAGTATGTATAAACAGACCACATTTTTTGGTAGAGATTGGTCAAGAACTCTAGATTTATTATTTATGCTGTGTTGTAAGTCTGTGGTTGGTAAGCAGGGAAGGACTTTTTTTTTTTAAGAAAACTGGATATATTAGCACTGTGCTGCTTCATTATTCTAAACAACAGTTACACAGAGGAAATAAAAGCAGGATAAGGCTCATACGAAGTGTTGAAATCTGTTAGCCTGAGCTGGGGGATTTCAGTGGGGCACTGAGGATATTGCCAAATATCCCAATAAGGGTTCAGCAACTACAGCAGCTTCAAAGGTTTTGTTCCATCATAGCTGGAGCTACTGTCACCTGGATATTGCCATCTCTCAAACCACAGAAGAAATGGAATTTTTTATGATGATATCTCCATAAGGAACATCTTGTGAAGGGATTCAGAGAGACCAGTTAGCCGAACCTAAGAGTCCTGGAGGTGGGAAGTAGTGTCTTCACTCTAGAGGAAGGATGGGGATATTTTCTGTTTGAAGGGACATTTGAACTGTTGTATCTGTATGCTTCTGGCAAAATAGTGATAGTGTGAATGACGGTGAACGTATTTCTTTTTCAGATCACCATACCTCGGTGGGAGACGGCCAGTGTTAAAAAAAATCTCCACCAGCCCATAGTGGGGTTCCTACTGAAACTTGTTTAACCAAGAGTGGTTGGTAAGGTGCAAAGGTTGCCCAAGAACCCAGGAGGATGCCCAAGACAGGTGGCCATAGCATGGACATACTCATCCTTCCTCCCTTGCCACTATCTTCGAAGACTACAATCCCCCTTTTACCCTTTCTTATCCTCCTATCTCTTTCTTACCCCTTCTCTCTGATTCAATTTTTTGACTCTTTTTTCTCAGCTTTTTTGAGTTACTGTAATTTCATTTGATTTTAGTAGATGACTATTAAGCAAATGTGTGGTACACTCATTTTTTTTTTTTTGGTAAACAATAGTCAAGGAATGTGGCATTTACAAAGTCTCAGAATGAATTCCAATTTTTTAAACGTCATAATATTTTTACTTTATGTGCCACTGGACAGAGGTCTGTCGAATAACACAATGGACTCTCCTGTATTTAAATAAATTGTAATGAAATGCAAGTACACCTACCATCCGACTTACGACCTGCTCGACATACAACCACTCAACTTACAACCGTGTTTTTTATGCCAAATTTCTGGGAAATAAATAACTGTTTGTGTTGTACACAGTGTTTATCCTAAACCTTACAGTATAAAATACAATACTAACAGCATAAAAAGTAAAGTAAAAAATGAAATACCAAAATAAAACAATAAAATAAAGTCATTACAAAAATGTGATATTGATATTCAGTAGTAAGGTTCGACTTACGTCCATTTCAACTTACGACCGGTTGGTTGGAACCAAGCTCGGTCGTAAGTCGGATGGTACTTGTATAATTTACAGGATATACTATTCATTCTTATTCATTAATTTAAATCACAGAGGGTTATTAGTCCAGGACAGTCAAAGAAAGCCAAGCAGAGTGCCTTACTTTTGTTAGACATCTTAAATTCTCTTTCTTAAGATGCAATCCACAACCTCCAACTTCAGTTCTAGGTAACTATTTCCTTCTAGGTGAACCAGGACAACAGGTGTAAGGAGACTTGCCCATGCACTTCATAATCATTTTATTGTAATTGTTATTCTCATCATAGATAGCATCATAACTATCAATGAATTTCTTTCCTAAAATTTCAAATTAACCCTTTCACTGATTCAGTCGTATATATACGTCTTACGAGCCAATGTTTCTGATGTATTAATATGCGTAAATTATAGTGGCTTCAAATCAAGTGGGAGAAAGCTGGTAGGCCTATATGTGAGAGAATGGGTCTGCGTGGTGGGTGTGCACCCTGTGAAAAAAATTGGAGACTCAGTGGTGCATTGTGGGAATGCCATCTTGGTAGTACTTGTTCATGATGCCTCGCGGTAAGAAGTACCTCACTCCTCGCTGAACTGGAGGTCTTCTGTTCCCAAGTGATAGTTCTAACACTGGTGGAAGTGCCAGTGAAAGTGAATTCCACAGTTTTCAAGAGGGTGTGACTGAAAGCAGTGCCCAGGATAATGTAATTAGTGATGAAAACCCAGATGACCCTCAACCTTCCACCTCTGGTGCTGGGCCATCTCATTCACGTTCACCTGTACCAGGAAGAAAAAGGAAACTATTTTCCAGTCTACAGGACTCGGATGTAAGCAGTGAAAGTGATAATGATAATGATTTCCAAGTTATTGAAAGCAACTCGAGTTGCGACAGTGAGGGGGAATATTTGCCAGTGAAACAGTAGTATGTATGACGCAGCATGTGTTCTGGTAGTGTGCCATATGCCATTCCAAAGCAAAAGAGTAAATCTTGGAGTACATCCCGTGGCCCCACACCACAACCTGAAAGTGAAGGTGACGATATTGTTACAATGGGGATGTGTAATGTGCGAGGGGCAGCAGGTGGTGGTGGTGGTGTTGTTAGCGGTGGCATGAGGCTTGTGGCACCAGTAGTGGGCCACGCTGCTAACTCAGCACAGCCACAACCAGCCTCAACCACCCCCACACTCCTACAACCTGCACAACCACAACTTCCACAACCACAACCACCTTTCAATATCCAGAACCCACCAGCAGACCGCATCTGGGATTGGCAGCAAGTTGGCAATTTTGTTCCCAATCCCCATGACTATGATGAAACACAAAGCGGAATACGGCCATCATGTACACTTGGGAACAATGCCACTGAACTGGAATGCTTTAAGTTATTCTTCGATGAACCCTTGATGGAAATTATTGTCAAGGAAAGTAACACATACTATGAGTACACCATAACAAATACAATTCTTTCACCAAGGTCACAGCTACACCAGTGGAAGGATACAACTGTGGCAGAGATGTACTTGTTCTTTGCCACAATAATGCTTATGCCACATGTGTATAAGCACACTGTCACCACATACTGGTTGACGGAACGCCTGATTTCAATCCCAGGTTTTAGCAATATTATATCAGCGAATCGTGTTTTGATACTGTTACGTATGCTACACTTAAGAACATAAGAAAGGAGGAACACTGCAGCAGGCCTGTTGGCCCATACTAGGCAGGTCCTTCACAAATCCATCCCACTAATAAAATATTTGCCCTCATAAGAACATAAGAAAGAAGGAACACCGCAACAGGTCTACTGGTCTATGCGAGGCAGCTCGAATTTCCCCACCGGCTTAAGCCAATGCCTTGACCTAGAGAGGTCAGACATGTCACTGAAGGGAGGAGCACTGCATCCAGCCTAGTAGCACAAGCTAGTCAGGTCCAACTCACATCCACCCACACCCACTCATGTATTAATCCAACCTATTTTTAAAACTACACAACGTCTTAGCGTCTATGAGAGTACTCTGGAGTTTGTTCCACTCATCCACAACTCTATTACCAAACAAGTGCTTTCCTATATCCTTCCTGAATCTGAATTTTTCCAATCTAAAGCCATTGCTGCGAGTCCTGTCTGTTAGATATTTTTAGCACGCTACTTACATCCCCTTTATTAATTCCTGTTTTCCATTTATACGTACAACCTCAATCATATCCCCCCTAATTCTACGCCTTTCTAGAGAGTGCAGATTCAGGGCTCTCAGTCTATCCTGATAGGGAAGATTTCTGATACATGGGATCAACTTTGTCATCCTTCTTTGTACGTTTTCCAGTGCATTTATATCCATTCTGTAGTACAGTGACCAGAACTGTGCAGCATAATCTAAATGAGGCCTAACCAAAGATATATACAGTTGAAGAACAACCTGAGGACTTCTATTATTTATACTTCTTACAATGAAGCCAAGGATTCTGTTAGCTTTATTGCAAACACTAATGCACTGTTGTCTTGGTTTTAGATTACTACTAACCAGAACTCCTAAATCTTTTTCGCAATCCGTAATATTAAGATCTACATTATTTAGTTTATATGTGGCATGGTTATTTTCTTGTCCAATGTTGAGAACTCTGCATTTGTCTATATTAAACTGCATCTGCCACTTCTCCAACCACTGCATGAGTCTATTCAAATCATGCTGGAGTGCTCTAATGTCCTCATTAGAATGAATTGGACAGCCTATTTTGGTGTCATCAGCAAATTTACTTATGTAGCTATTTATTCCCTCATCTATGTCTTTTATGTAGACTGTGAACAACAAGGGGCCCAACACTGACCCCTGTGGAACATCGCTTGTGACGTGCCCCCATTCTGATTTCTCCCCATTTATGCAAACTCTCTGCTGTCTATTCATCAACCATGCCTGAACCCAGGAAAAAAATTCTCCTCCTATTCCGTGTGCCTTAAGTTTCCTCAATAGCCTCTGATGTGGAACTCTATCGAAAGCCTTACTGAAGTCCATATACACAATATCATATGCAATACCATGATCTACCTCCTCAAATACCTTAGTGAAGAAAGTTAGTAAATTTGTAAGACAGTAACGCCTCTTTGTAAAACCGTGCTGAGATTCATTAATCAATTTATGCCTTTCGAGATGGCTACGAATTGCTTTGGCAATTATTGATTCCATAATTTTTCCCACTATGGAGGTAAGGCTTATTGGTCTATAGTTCGAACCTAAGGACCTGTCACCTGCCTTGTAAATAGGTATTACATTTTCCATTTTTCCATTTTTCAGGCTTCTCAGACAAAACAAGGCCTGACAGAAACGACAGGTTATATAAGATCAGGAATGTGTTCATGTAGTACCTGAAACAAAAGTGCTGTATGTATTTTTATCTCTTCAAAAAGCTTGTTATTGATGAGTCTTTGACTTTGTTCAAAGGCAGACAGGAAACGCTTTGGTATAAAGTTATTTGTACTGTGTGATTGCAAAAGTGGTCTGGTTTTGGATATAATTGTGTACAATGGCAGTAATACATTGAGAGATACCAGGAAGTTACTGGGTATCTCTGGTGATGTGGTTAGAACAATGATGGAACCATATCTTGGTAAGAGGCATGTATTATTTACTGATAATTGGTACACGAGCCCCTTACTCAGTGATTTCTTGTGAGTGAACATGACAGACGTGTGTGGCACAGTGCGTGGTAATCGTAAGCATATGCCTAGGTTCAACGCAGGCACTCACAGATGTGAGGTGCAGGCCTCTGCTGCCAATGACATCATGGCATTTCGGTGGCATGACAAACGTGATGTCACATTGTTGACATCAGTTCACTGAAATGAAATGGAAGACAGTGGCAGGCAGAATAGAGAGACCAATGAACCCATTCTAAAACCTGCAGCTGTGATGGACTACAACCTCAATATGCACTTAGTGGACAAATGTGACATGCAGATTGGGTTTGCTGATTGTGTTCGCAAGAGTTATAAGTGGTACATAAAACTTTTTTTTTTTCCATCTTTTTGATATTCTATGCTGAATGCTTATAACATATACAAGTTGAAGACCAACAACAAACCAAAATACGTACATGTATGGTGAATTTTGTTTGTCAGTCGTCAGACAAATAATATTCAAGTACCAAGGAGCAACACCTGCAACAGACCAGCGCCCACGAAATTACCAACACGTGCCATCTCGTCTGAGGCCTGGTGATCACTACCCCATACAACTGCCTCCTACTGCTTTCAAGGAAAGTGCTCAGAAGAGGTGTTTTGTCTGTTTGCATACCACAAAATGCCCACAAAAATGCAGAGACACTTGTTTTATGTGTGAGGAGTGTAAAACTCCACTGTACATATACCCATGTTTCAAAGACTTCCACAAGCTGCAGCAGTTCTAGGAAAGTGTTCAGTGAATGTACATTTGTATATATACTATAGAACAATAGTAATAAACAATTTTTTCTACTGTTGGTTTGTGTATACAAGTTTTGTAAACAATATAATAATGGTAATGTTTGTGCAGTTATTGTGTTGTATACAATGAGCATATATTTGAACAATGCACCTTACTTTGGTCTCACAAGCCACATAAGTTACTTAGAAAAGAAAAATACAGTGGACTCTTGGGTAACGATGCCATCGGATAGTGATAAAATCGGATATCGATGTGTCTTTGTGTAAAAATATTGGCTTGGCCAATGATGAAAAACTCGGTTAGGGACATTCATCCCAAACACGTCTGCACGGGGCCTTGGCTGCCCGCGGCTGCCCGGCCACTATGTACAGCCAGTGTGCCATTGTTTTGTAGTCTTAATGTAGGGCAAAGGGTGAGTAGTATTTACTGTAAGAAGTCAGGTGTGGTAGGTATGGTAACCCTCCTGGCCACCCCACCCACACAAAATATACTACGACGCTTAAAGCGCCCTAGTGATAAAATGCATATACAGTGGACCCCCGGTATTCGATATTAATCCATTCCTGAGAGCTCATCGAATACCAAAAATATCGAAAAGCGAATCAATTTTCCCCATAAGAAATAATGGAAATCAAATTAATCCATGCAAGACACCCAAAAGTATGAAAAAAAATTTTTTTTTTTTACCACATGAAATATTAATTTTAATACACACAAACTGAAGAAGACATGCACAGTTACATGACACTTACCTTTATTGAAGATCTGGTGATGATTGATGGGATGGGAGGAGGGGAGAGTGTGGATGGTGTTAGTGTTTAAAAGGGGAATCCCCTTCCATTAGGACTTGAGGTAGCAAGTCCTTTTCCGGGGTTACTTCCCTTCTTCTTTTAATGCCACTAGGACTAGCTTGAGAGTCACTGGACCTCTTGTCGCACAACAAGGCTGTCCATAGAGCTCTGTACCTCCTGTTCCTTTACGATTTGTCTAAAATGGGCCACAACATTGTCATTGTAATAATCACCAACACGGCTTGCAATAGCTGTGTTAGGGTGATTTTCATCCATAAAGGCTTGCAGTTCAACCCACTGTGCACATATTTCCTTAATTTTTGAAGTAGGCACAATGGATTCCACAACTGGCATAGGCTTCTCAGGGTTAGCCCCAAACCCTTCAAAATCTTTCTTAATTTCCATACTAATTCTCACCCTTTTTACCACAGGGTTGGCACTAGAAGCTTTCTTGGGGCCCATGGTGACTTATTTTGCAGAAACAAGCACCAAAAACAGTGATAATACGGAATGTACCAAATGTATCGTTAGATGCACGCACACTGGCTGGCTTGTAAACACTGGCACACACAGGGCAGTTCAGGCCACACGTGGACACGTCTTGTACGAATTGTATCGAATACCAGGTTTTCAATTGGATACCGAGGCAAAATTTTTGCGTTAAAATGCATCAAATACCGGATTTATCGAATACCGATGCCATCGAATACCGGGGGTCCACAGTACAGTACACTCATTACTTACCTTAAAATATTTGTAGTCTTAATAGTCTTAATATAGAGTGAGAGGTGAAAAGTATTTATTTGTAGAAAGTATTGTGGGAGGTATGGTAGCCCGCCTGGTCACTCCGCCTACTACGACATTTAAAGCACCCTAGAGCGATAAAATGTATATACAGTACATTTATTACTTACCTTAAAATATTTGTAGTCTTAATGTAGGGAGAGAGGTAAACGAGATAAACTCACAAGGGTTGTGAATAGCTATAGATAGAGTGAAGGCATATGAAAGGAGAATTTTCCTAAAGTTATCCCCCAGTAACTGGTGTCTGACGAGAAAAAACGTAATTCTTTCGACACTCCTACAAACTGCTTAGTAAACAAATCTCATATTTATGTCAATTTTTATACTGTGGGTGTATGTATCATGTGTATATATTATGTAGCGTGTTTATTATATACAGTGGACCCTTGATAATCGTAAGGCTCGAAAGTCGTATTTTTTGGAAATCGTAACCTTTTTCATCAAAACATTGAATCACAAACCGTCGTTTGACTCACAAATAGTTGTTTCTTTGGGACGCGTACACATGGCCCCAAGCAGCCTCATATTCCATTCCCAGCCAGTGTGCCATTGTTTATCAGTGAGTGAGGATGATCCCAAGAGTTCATACGATACATTTCATAATATTCCATTTGTTTTAGTGCTTGCAACTGCTAAATAAGTCACCATGGCTCCAAAGAAAGTTTCTAGTGTCAGCCCTTTGGTAAAGAATGTGAGAAACACACACAATTAAAGAAAAAGCTTGTAGAAAAATACGAAAGTGGTGGTGGTAGAGAGGTAGCAGTTGTGATAGTGGTAGAGGGTGGTAGTGATGGTGGTAGAAGGTGGTAGTGATGGTGTAAGAGGGTGGTAGTGGTTGTGATAGTGGTAGAGAGTGGTAGTGATGGTGGTAGAAGGTAGAAGGTGGTAGTGATGGTGGTAGCCATTGTGATAGTGGTAGAGGGTGGAAGTGATGGTGGTAGAGGGTAGTAGTGGTTGTGATGGTGGTAAAGGGTGCCTTCTTCAGTGATTCAGCGATTCTACTAACTCCTCCAATGTTGTTGGAGTTATACAGGGCTACAGAAAACACCGCCGCCTCAGCTGCTGCTTCACCAACATTATGGATGGCTTATGCTCTCAGTGGCCCTTATACAGCCAACAACAACAGAACACCTCTTGTGACATTCATAATGACTCATTCATTCTAGAGTATATTCCATGTTTCTATGTTATTAATATTGTTTATCATGTCATATTAGTTGAATTGTGATGGTTAAATAAGCCATAGAGCTGATATTAGTGTCATATTCTCCAACAATAAACTCTCCTTCCTCCCTCTGCCCCGTCTGCCATACACCAACAAGAGTCTTCATTAAAGGTAACTGTGATGTTAAATGTTCATTTATACATTTTATTAGTGCTTTACATTTATTTGGCATTCTTTTCTGCATGTAAATCTATATTTAAGCTAGGGAAGTGGCTTGGGAAGTGACCCCTGAAGTGACCTCGAGTCCTTATGGAGGGGGATTCCCCTTCCAAACAATAACCTCTCTTCCCTCTTTCCTCCCTGTTTTCCATTCATCAACAACAGCTTTCAACAAAGGTAACTGTCATGTCGAATGTTCGTTCTTTTGTGCATGTAAATTTATCTTTAACCCATTCAGGGTTTCCGATGCACTAGTACGGCTTACGCACCAGGGTTATTGACGTACTAGAACGCCCAAATTCTAGCGCCTTCAAATCTAGCGAGAGAAAACTGGTAGGTTACATATGAAAGAATGGGCCTATGTGGTCAGTATGCGCAGTATAAAAAAATCCTGCAGCACACAGTTCACTGTATTTTTGTGTGGTATTTATACTTGTATTCTAGTTTTCCTGGTCTCATTTTATAGAATGGAAGACATATTACAGAAATTGAGATGATTTTGATTGGTTTCACAATGAAAAGTACCTCGAAATTGAGCTCAAAGTAGCAGAAATGTTCGATTTTTACCAAAGTTCAAAAGCAAACAAATCATGCTAAGCGCCCAATACACGTCAACTGGTGAGTCTAATATTCTTTCACAAGTGCGGTAGTCTGCATAACAGTAAATCTTCTATTTTTTGTGAGAATAAAAATTCAAAGTGGAAAGCAAAAGAAATGTAAAAGGGGCCTGGGGATGTGACTAACAAACAGAGAACTTGTTATTTTAGTGCCAGGAATGTCTTTCTTGCTTATTCTGGACCCTATTTGGAAATTGGCATCTTCTGAAATTTGTGTGAAATTGGCAAAATTGTCAATTTCTAACCACTTTATTGCATAGTTGAAATTGGTAAATGGGTGGTTTCTTGAACTCATTTGATAGAAAAAATAGAGTTATAGTGAAATAGCTATGATTTTTGTCGACTAGTACACAGGAATTGGCCGAAAGTAGGGCTCAAAGTGGGCGAAATCGCCAATGCGTAAACATCGTTGAGACCGCTAATTTCGCATGAGCATAATTCCGTAAGCTTTCCATCAAATTTCTTACTTTTGGGTGTCATTATGATAGGGAAAAGATTCTCTATCATTTCATAAGAAATTTTTTTTTTTTCAAAAACATTTTCGACAATGAGAACGAGTTTAGGAGAGGGCCACTTGACCCTGAAAGGGTTAAGGTAAAAAAAATTTGTTGTTGTTGATACTTCTGGGTGTCTGGAACGAATTAATTGGATTTGCATTATTTCTTATGGGGAAAATGGGTTCGCAAATCGTCAATTTCGATAAGTCACACTCTCTGGAACGGATTAATTATGAAAAACAAGGGTCCACTGTAATTTTGAAAAAAATATCATACATGGATTAGTGGAAATGTCTACAGTACAGTAGACCCCAACCAATGGCGGCATCGGCTAACGGCACTCTTTGGCGTAAAAAAAATGGCTCTACCAACGGCGAAAAACTCATCTAACAGCTTTTGTCCCGAACGTGTCCACGCGGTCAGAGCGCGGCATGAGTGGGCCCAAGACTCAGTGTACCATTGTTTACAAGCCATTGCGGTCGATTCCACATGTACCTGTGATATATTTTGTATTATTCCAATGTTTTTAGTGCTTGTAACCTCTAAATAAGCCACCATGGCCCCAAGAAAGCTTCTAGTGCCAAGCCTGTGGTAAAAAGGGTGAGAATTACTATGGAAATGAAGAAAGAGATCATTGAAAATATGAAAGTAGAGTGCGTATGTCCGAGTTGGAAAGGCTAAATAACAAACCCCATTCAACCATCACTACTATCTTGGCAAACAGAAAGGCAATCAAGGAAGCTGTTGTTGTGAAAGGTGCAAGCATGTTTTCAAAACGGAGATCGCAAATAATTGAAGAGGTGGAGAGACTGTTGTTGGTGTGGATAAATGAAAAACAATTATTAGGAGATAGCGTTTCTCAGTCAATAATATGTGAAAAGACAAGGCAGTTGCATGATGATCTCATTAAGAAAATGCCTCAAAAAAGAGATGATATTGATGAATTTAAGGCCAGCAAAGGCTGGTTTGAGAGATTTTAGAATTGTAGTGGCATACACAGTGTGGTAAGGCATGGTGAGGCTGCCAGTTCAGACAAAAAGCAGCTGAAAAATATATGTAGGACTTTAAGGAGTACATAGACACTGAAAACCTAAAACCTGAACAAGTGTTTAATTGTGATGAAACAGGCCTGTTTTGGAAGAAAATGCCAAACAGGACCTACATTACTCAGGGGGAAAAGGCACTCACAGGACATAAGCCTATGAAAGACAGGCTGACATTAATGTTGTGTGGTAATGCTAGTGGTGATTGCAAAGTGAAGCCTTTATTGGTGTATCACTCAAACTCCCAGCGTGTTCAAGAAAAACAATATCGTCAAGGGTAATTTGTGTGTGCTGTGGAGATCAAACACTAGGGCATGGGTCACTAGGGAAATTTTCATGGACTGCTTTTATGGTGTGTTTGGCCCCACTGTGAAAAATTACCTCTTGGAAAAGAAATTGTCACACAAATGCCTCCTGGTAATGGACAATGCTCCTGCTCATCCTCACGACTTACAAGAGCAAATTGCAGGGGAGTTTAGCTTCATTAAAGTGAAGCTTTTGCCTCCTAATACAACTCCTCTCCTCCAGCTCATGGACCAGCAGGTCATTTCAAACTTCAAAAAACTCTACACCAAAGCAGTGTTTCAAGAGTGCTTTGAAGTGACCTCAGACACTGAATTGACCCCAAGAGAGTTTTGGAAAGATCACTTCAATATCCTCAGTTGCATAAACCTTATAGGTAAGGCTTGGGAGGGAGTGACTTGCAGGACTTTGAACTCTGCTTGGAGGAAACTGTGGCCACAATGTGTACAAGAGAGGGATTTTGAAGGGTTTGGGGCTAACCCTCAGGAGCCTATACCAGTTGTGGAAGCTACTGTGTCACTGGGGAAATCCATGGGGTTGGAGGCTTGTGACGAGGATGTGGAAGAGTTGGTGCAGAACGATGAAGAACTAACCACTGCAGACCTGCAAGAGCTTGAGGTGCAACAGCAACAGATCACAGCTCAGGAATGTGCTTCAGAGCAGAAGGAAGAGACACAGAGGAAGTTGCCTTCATCAAGGATCAAGGAAATGTGTACGTGTTTACAAAGGTGTAAGCACTTATGGATGAATTTTATCCTGTCACAGCTGTTGCAAGCCGTATTGGCAACATGTACAATGACACTCGTGTCCCATTTTAGGGAAATCCTAAGGGCACGTGAGAAACAGAGCTCTCTGGACAGATATTTTGTGCGACAGGGGTCCAGTGACTCTCAAGCTGGTCCTAGTGGCATTAAAAAACCAAGAAGGGAGGTAACCCCACCAAAGGACTTGGTACCTGAAGTCTTTATGGAAGGGGATTCCACTTCCAAACAGCAGAAAACCTAAATCTCCCCTGCTGCTGGCACATCACTCATCAACTCCACAATAAAGGTAAGTGGCATTTAATTATTGTTTATTTTTCATGTACCATTCGTTTCTGTGTGGGGAAATGTATATTTCATGTAAAAAAAATTATTCTGTTTAATACTTTTGGGTGTCTGGAATGGATTAATTCTATTTCCATTATTTCTTACGGGGTAAATTAATTCGACTAAAAGCTAATTCGACTAAAGGCTAGCTCTCTGGAACGGATTAAAGCTGTTGGTCGAGAGTCAACTGTATCAACATAATATACAGCATTTAATGCACTCAAGAGTTTATTATATGGCAGTTTGGAGGGATATGTTGTGTATCTTTATATGTGTATGCTTCTAAACTGTTGTATTCTGAGCACCTCTGCAAAAACAGTGATAATGTGTGAGTGTGGTGAAAGTGTTGAATGATGATGAAAGTATTTTCTTTTTGGGGATTTTCTTTCTTTTTTGGGTCACCCTGCCTCGGTGGGAGACGGCCGACTTGTTGAAAAAAAAAAAAAAAAAAAAGAGCAGAGAGATACTTTGTGATTTTAATGTGTGCCTGCACATAGATAAGAGTAAGGTGATGAGAGTATCAAATGATTTAGATAAAGAAAAACTGGATATCATATTGGAGAGAGGGAGTATTGAAGAAGTGAATGTTTTCAGATATTTGGGAGTTGATGTGTCAGCGGAATGGTTTATGAATGATGAGGTTAACCATAGAATTGATGAGGGAAAAAAGGTGAGTGGTGTGTTGAGGCATCTGTGGAGACATGTGGTGTAAATATTATGCAGAAAATTTGGAGTGTGGAAATTAGGACAAGGTGTGGAGTTAATAAAAGTATTAGTCAAAGGGCTGAAGAGGGGTTGTTGAGGTGGTTTGGTCACTTAGAGAGACTGGATCAAAGTAGAATGACATGGAGAGCATATGAATCTGTAGGGAAAGGAAGGCGGGGTAGGGGTCATCCTCGAAACGGTTGGAAGGAGGGGGTAAAGGAGGTGTGGGCAAGGGGCTTGGACTTCCAGCAAGTGCGTGTTAGCGTGTTAGATAGGAGTGAATGGAGACGAATGGTTTTTAGGACCTGGAGTGTGAGCAGGGTAATATTTAGTGAAGGGATTCAGGGAGATGTTGTGTATCTTTATATGTGTATGCTTCTAAACTGTTGTATTCTGAGCACCTCTGCAAAAACAGTGATAATGTGCGAGTGTGGTGAAAGTGTTGAATGATTATGAAAGTATTTTCTTTTTGGGGATTTTCTTTCTTTTTTGGGTCACCCTGCCTTGGTGGGAGATGGCCGACTTGTTGAAAAAAAAAAAAAAATTCAGGGAGATTCAGGGGATTCAGGAAGAAACAGAGGCAGTAATTTCATGCACTGGTCAGGGAGGTATACCATCTTTTAGGAGTGAAGAAGAGCAGAATGTAAGTGTGGGGGAGGTACGTGAGGCATTACGTAAAATGAAAGGGGGTAAAGCAGCTGGAACTGATGGGATCATGACAGAAATGTTAAAAGCAGGGGGGGATATAGTGTTGGAGTGGTTGGTACTTTTGTTTAATAAATGTATGAAAGAGGGGAAGGTACCTAGGGATTGGCGGAGAGCATGTATAGTCCCTTTATATAAAGGGAAAGGGGACAAAAGAGACTAAAAATTATAGAGGAATAAGTTTACTGAGTATACCAGGAAAAGTGTACGGTAGGGTTTATAATTGAAAGAATTAGAGGTAAGACAGAATGTAGGATTGTGGATGAGCAAGGAGGGTTCAGAGTGGGTAGGGGATGTGTAGATCAAGTGTTTACATTGAAGCATATATGTGAACAGTATTTAGATAAAGGTAGGGAAGTTTTTATTGCATTTATGGATTTAGAAAAGGCATATGATAGAGTGGATAGAGGAGCAATGTGGCAGATGTTGCAAGTATATGGAATAGGTGGTAAGTTATTAAATGCTGTAAAGAGTTTTTATGAGGATAGTGAGGCTCAGGTTAGGGTGTGTAGAAGAGAGGGAGACTACTTCCCGGTAAAAGTAGGTCTTAGACAGGGATGTGTAATGTCACCATGGTTGTTTAATATATTTATAGAAGGGGTTGTAAAGGAAGTAAATGCTAGGGTGTTCGGGAGAGGGGTGGGATTAAATTTTGGGGAATCAAATTCAAAATGGGAATTGACACAGTTACTTTTTGCTGATGATACTGTGCTTATGGGAGATTCTAAAGAAAAATTGCAAAGGTTAGTGGATGAGTTTGGGAATGTGTGTAAAGGTAGAAAGTTGAAAGTGAACACAGAAAAGAGTAAGGTGATGAGGGTGTCAAATGATTTAGATAAAGAAAAATTGGATATCAAACTGGGGAGGAGGAGTATGGAAGAAGTGAATGTTTTCAGATACTTGGGAGTTGACGTGTCGGCGGCTGGATTTGTGAAGGATGAGGTTAATCATAGAATTGATGAGGGAAAAAAGGTGAGTGGTGCGTTGAGGTATATGTGGAGTCAAAAAACGTTATCTATGGAGGCAAAGAAGGGAATGTATGAAAGTATAGTAGTACCAACACTTTTATATGGGTGTGAAGCTTGGGTGGTAAATGCAGCAGCGAGGAGACGGTTGGAGGCAGTGGAGATGTCCTGTTTAAGGGCAATGTGTGGTGTAAATATTATGCAGAAAATTCGGAGTGTGGAAATTAGGAAAAGGTGTGGAGTTAATAAAAGTATTAGTCAGAGGGCAGAAGAAGGGTTGTTGAGGTGGTTTGGTCATTTAGAGAGAATGGATCAAAGTAGAATGACATGGAAAGCATATAAATCTATAGGGGAAGGAAGGCGGGGTAGGGGTCGTCCTCGAAAGGGTTGGAGAGAGGGGGTAAAGGAGGTTTTGTGGGCAAGGGGCTTGGACTTCCAGCAAGCGTGCGTGAGCGTGTTAGATAGGAGTGAATGGAGACGCATGGTACTTGGGACCTGACGATTTGTTGGAGTGTGAGCAGGGTAATATTTAGTGAGGGGATTCAGGGAAACCGGTTATTTTCATATAGTCGGACTTGAGTCCTGGAAGTGGGAAGTACAATGCCTGCACTTTAAAGGAGGGGTTTTCGATATTGGCAGTTTGGAGGGATATGTTGTGTATCTTTATATGTGTATGCTTCTAAACTGTTGTATTCTGAGCACCTCTGCAAAAACAGTGATAATGTGCGAGTGTGGTGAAAGTGTTGAATGATGATGAAAGTATTTTCTTTTTGGGGATTTTCTTTCTTTTTTGGGTCACCCTGCCTCGGGGGGAGACGGCCGACTTGTTGAAAAAAAAAAAAAAAAATTCAGGGAAACCAGTCATTTTTATATAGCCGGACTTGAGTACTGGAAATGGGAAGTACAATGCCTGCACTTTAACCCTTTCAGGGTAGCCATGCCCTCTCCGAGACTTTGTTCTCAGGGTTGCCTAATTAAAAAAAAAAAAAATTATGAAAAGGTAGAGAATCTTTTCCCGATCATAACGACACCAAAAGTATGAAATTTGATGGAAAACTTACGGAATTATGCTCTCGCAAAGTTAGCGGTCTCGACAATGTTTACACATTGGTGATTTTGCCCACTTTGAGCCCTATTTTCGGCCAATTCCAGTGTACAGTGGACCCCCGGTTTGCGATATTAATCCGTTCCTGAGAGCTCATCATAAACCAAAATTATCGAAAAGCGAATCAATTTTCCCCATAAGAAATAACGGAAATCAAATTATTCCGTGCAAGACACCCAAAAGTATGAAAAAAATTTTTTTTTTACCACATGAAATATTAAGTTTAATGCACACAAACTGAAGAAGACATGCACAGTTTGTAGTACTCTACTAACAATAGAATACATGACACTTACCTTTAATGAAGATCTGGTGATGATTGATGGGATGGGAGGAGGGGAGAGTGTCGAACTTATTGTTTAGAAGGGGAATCCCCTTCCAAGAGGACTTGAGGTAGCAAGTCCTTTTCCATGGTTACTTCCCTTCTTCTTTTAATGCCACTAGGACCAGCCTGAGAGTCACTGGCAGCCTCACCATGCCTAATCACACTATGTATGCCACTACGATTCTTAAATCTTTCAAACCAACTTTTGCTGGCTTTAAATTCACTCACATCACCACTAGTTGCAGGCAATTTCTTTACCAAATCGTCAGCCTAGCCTTTTCACAAATGATCGCTTGAGAGATGCTATCTCCTGCTATCTGTTTTTCATTTATCCACACCAATAACAGTCTCTCAACATCTTCTAACACATGCGGTCGCTGTTTTGTAATCACAGTTGCACCTTTTGCCTAGCCTTTTCACAAATGATCGCTTGAGAGATGCTATCTCCTGCTATCTGTTTTTCATTTATCCATACCAATAACAGTCTCTCAATATCTTCTAACACTTGCGGTCGCTGATTTGTAATCACAGTTGCACCTTTTCCAACAACAGCTTCCTTGGTTGCCGTTTTCCTGGTTACTATAGTAGAGATGGTTGATTGGGGTTTTGTATACAACCTGGCCAGCTCCGACACACGCACTCCACTTTCGTACTTTGCAATTATCTCTTTCTTCATTTCAATAGTCATTAGCACCCTTTTTCTCGAAGGGTTGGCACTAGAAGCTTTCTTGGGGCTCATGGTGACCTATTTTGCAGAAACAAGCACCAAAAACACTGATAATATGGAATGTACTGAATGTATCCTTAGATGCGAGCACACTGGCTGGCTTGTAAACACTGGCACACTGGCACTGGACAAATCGTATACCGGGTTTTTCAACGGGAACCGAGGCAAAATTTTTGCGTTAAAATGCATCGAATACCGGATTTATCGGATACCGATGGCATCGCGAACCGGGGGTCCACTGTACTAGTTGACAAAAATCATAACTATTTCACTAGAACTTCATTTTTTCTATCGAATAAGTACAAGAAACCACCCATTTAACGATTTCAACTATCCAATAAAGTGGTAAAAATTTAGCAATTTTGCCAATTTCACACAAATTTCAAAAGATGCTAATTTCCGAATAAGGTCCAGAATAAACAAGAAAGATATTCCTGGCACTAAAATAACATTTCCTCTGTTCATCAGTCACGTCCCCATGCCCCTCTTACATTGTTTTGCTTTCCACTTTGAATTTTCATTCTCACAAAAAATAGAAGATTTACTGTTACGCAGACTACTGCATTAGTGTAGAAATGGTACAGTGGAACCTCAAAAATCGAACTGCTCCCAACACAACCAACTATGTAAGTGTATTTTTGTAAGTGCTTTTATAAGCGTATTTTTGAGGGTCTGAAATGGACTAATCTAATTTACATTATTCCTGATGGGAATAAATTCATTCGGTAAAGGCACTCGAACAGCCTTCTGGACTGAAGAAAGTTCGATATTTGAGGTTCCACTGTATAAATAATATGAGCGCACTTGTGAAAGAATATTAGACTCACCAGTTGACGTGTATTGGACATGTAGCATGATTTGTTTACTTTTGAACTTTGGTAAAAATTGAACATTTCTGCTACTTTGAGCTCAATTTCAAGGTACTTTTCATTGTAAAACCAGTCAAAAATCATCTCAATTTCTGTAATATGTCTTCCATTCTATAAAATGAGACCAGGAAAACTAGAATACAACAATAAATACCATGTGAAAATACAGTGCAAAGTCGCTGTTTTAATCCAAAAACACGGTCGTAAGTTTTTTTTTTTCTCAGTACGCTCTGTGTGCTGCAGGATTTTTTTTATACTGCGCACACTGACCACATAGACCCATTCTTTCATATGTAGGCCTACCAGCTTTCTCTCAGTAGATTTGAGGGCGCTAGAATTTAGGCGTTCTAGTATGTCAAAAACCCTGGTGCGTAAGCCGTACTAGTACGTCCGAAACCCTGAAAGGGTTAAAGGAAGGGTTTGGGATATTGGCATATTGGCAATTTGGAGGGAGATGTTATATATCTTTATATATGCTTCAAAACTCGTGTATCTGGGCACCTCTACAAAAACAGTGATTATGTACTAGTGAAGTGAAAGTGTTGAATGATGAAAGTATTTTCTCTTTGGGAATTTTCTTTCTTTTTGGTCACTCTGCCTCGGTGGGAGACGACCGACTTGTTGGGGGGGGGAATTCCAGACACAATAGAGAGACGTGCTCATGAAGAATGTAAACAAACTGGGTGGGGTGCGCTGTATTAGAAAGATTGGGACCCATATAGCAAGTTTTGGTCAATCCGAAATTGCCGTATTAGCGGAACACCATAAGGCGAAATGTTGTAAAGCAGGGCCCTACTGTACTCAAGTCAGGCTAACTGGTTTCCCTGACTTTCTTCCTAAATGTTACCCTGCTCACATTCCAACAGCATGTCAAGTCGTAAAAACTACTTGCCTCTACTCACTCCTATCTAACATGCTCACATGCAAAACCTTCTTTACCCCCTTCCTCTAACCTTTCCTAAGATGACCCTCACCCTGCCTTCCCTCCACTACAGATTTACACACCCTCCAAGCCATCCTATTTTTCTCCAGCCTCTCTAAATTTAGAAGAAGATACTCAACTTTAATTTATATTTGTTTCAGCTACTCTGTTTTAAATATATTAAGGATACACCATCTTTTATAATACACTGGCTGTCTCTAACCAGGTATAT
Source organism: Cherax quadricarinatus (assembly GCF_038502225.1). Taxonomy (NCBI): domain Eukaryota; kingdom Metazoa; phylum Arthropoda; class Malacostraca; order Decapoda; family Parastacidae; genus Cherax; species Cherax quadricarinatus. Next base: position 81,483 of record NW_027195684.1, on the reverse strand, counting down.
GGACTCATAAAAGGAAACGCATTCAACACTGCAATAGCTGTCTTGCCACAAGTGCAGACATCATAATTCAAATGGCCCTATGAAATGCAACCTCCCTACCCTTCCTTCAGAGAGCTTGAATTCAAGATACACATACCAATATATAGTTGCTGCATTGGCCCCTCTACGGAGTTCATTCAACTGGGTGCCTGTAGCAGTGTCGAAGATTCTGATCAATGTTCCTTTTTCTGAGGCTGTTGCCAATCTTGTTCCTGGGAGGTTGAGAGCTGAAAACAATGAAAAACTTTCATATATTGATGATCCATTGCCATTATAGTACAACCTTTGCTTACACTTAGCAGTAGGGTCAAAATATATAGTATCTTCTCAAAATATCTTAGGTTCCATCTTTAACACACTTTTGGGAGTCTAAGAATTAGAAAAATGTTTAAAATAAAATTTATGAACAGATTCTATTCAACAGACTAACTATTACACATGTGAAATAATTTGTCCGATGCACAACAAAATTAATATAAGTACAAATCCTGAAGAATTAAAAAAGAAATGGAAAACATGCCCACTCATGCAGCACCTGGACCAAATTCATTCATGGAATTTTTCATTTATAAAGAAGCACAAAATACCACTAGAACAAGCACTCGATATCCTTCGAAAGAAGAGTTTAGATATAGGCAAAATCTCAAAAGGCCTAAAGAGTACAGGTACAGCTCCTGTATATACAAGAGGCAGTAGAGCACTAGCCAAAAATTACAGACCAGTAGCCCTAACATTGCACATTACAAAAGTCTCTGGAACGATGATGAGACATCAAACTATAAACTTTATGGAACACCATAAGCTACACAATCTAAACCAGTATGGATTTAGAGCAGGAAGATCTTGTTTGTTACAGCTACTAAACCACTATGACAGAATTATGGAGGTGTTGGAAGAAAACTAAAATGCAGATGCAGTCTAAAAGGATTTCACAAAGACATTCGATAAATGTGATCATGGAGTGATTGCACATAAACTGAGGGCATCAGATATAATGGGGAAAGTAGGAAAATGGATTTTAAATTTTCAGACAAACAGAGCACAAAGAGTAGCAGTAAACTGAGCAAAATTTAGCATTACTCAAATCAAAAGCTTGGTACCCCAAGGCAAGATCCTGGCGCCTTTATAAACTGCTTCTCATCATCATAGTGGACATAGATAAAAAAAAAAAATACTCGCCTGATACCAAAATAAGCATGAAAATCACTTCAATAAGCACATGAAAAAATTGCGGGAAGATCAATTCCAACTACTTAGATATGGAAAGAATTAAGAATTCAAGAGAGAAAATGTAAAAAGATCACAAAACAGAACAAAAGAAAAATGTGAAAGATCTGGGTGTAATACTGTCAGCTGACATTTCTTACTAATAACACTATGAAGCCAATATTACAAAAGACAGGAAAACAGTGTGGATATTGAGAACTTTCAAAACAAGGGAAATAGTGCTAATGGTGACACTTTTCAAATTACTTGTGCTCTCTTACTTAACAGTCTTGTTCAGTGCTCATAGTTCCTTTCAGAGCAGAAGAGATATCAGAGCTGGAACAGATACAGAGATCGTTTATGGCCCACAAAGAGCCAATAAAGCATTTGAATTACTGGGAATGAGTCAAAGTACTAAATATGAGGGCCTATCATAAAGTTCCTGGTCTGCTGTGGAAAAAACTATAGGTTTACCTAATCACCTAGTTGAAGTTGTCTCCCTCAAAGTACTCTCCTTGGGAGGCTAAACACTGATCCCAGAGCCTCTGACACATCTATAAACATTTCTGGAACTCTTCTTTCCCAGCGCAGTCTGCAATTCTGCTCCATTCTTCTCCAATAATTAAAATGCCACTCCTTGAAGGCACACCAGTTTACACATTGGTTTACATCAAAATGGCAAGATAAAGCTGTTCAACTGTTCAATATTGGTTAGAGTGTTAACAATATAGGACTTAGAAAAGCAGCTAATAGCAGGAGACAAGTTTTTAGCATAACTTTTTTTTAAATCATGGACATATGAATTTATCAACTTAAAATTTAGAAAAATATGTGGATGTTAACAATAGAATGAAAATACAGTGGAACCTCGGTTTTCGTATGCCCTAGTGTGTATGTAAAACTATAGTTATTATCTATAAATGTATTTTTTGTTAATATTTTTGGGTGTCTAAAACAGATTAATTGAATTTAGATTATTTTTTACAGGAAATATTAACAAAAAATATATTTTATAGAGAATAACTATAGTTTTACATACAAACTCGGGTGTACAAAAACTGAGGTTCCACTGAATAAACATTTTTACAAATTACGACCAGTCAGTAGCTTCATTAAATAGTAATTCGTAATTAAGAAATTTAAATTAATATTATATTCATGGAAAGCACTGACCCCACTAAGAATCATTGAGCAGTCATTTAAAACAATGAAAAATACTGCAAAAGTAAATGCTAGGGTGTTGGGGAGAGGAGTGAGATTAAATTATGGGGAATCAAGTACAAAATGGGAGTTGATACAGTTACTTTTTGCCGATGATACTGTGCTTATGGGAGATTCTAAAGAAAAGTTGCAAAGGTTAGTAGACGAGTTTGGGAGGGTGTGTAAAGGTAGAAAGTTGAAAGTGAACATATATAAGACTAAGGTGATGAGGGTATCAAATGATTTAGATACAGAAAAATTGGATATCACATTGGAGAGAGGGAGTATGGAAGAAGTGAATGTTTTCAGATATTTGGGAATTGACTTGTCAGCAGATGGGTTTATGAAGGATGAGGTTAACCACAGAACTGAAGAAAAAAAAGTGAGTGGTGCATTGAGGCATCTGTGGAGACAAAAAAACATTATCTATGGAGGCAAAGAAGGGAATGTATGAAAGTATAGTGGTACCAACACTCTAATATGGGTGTGAAGCTTGGGTTGTAAATGCTGCAGCAAGGAGGCAGCTGGAGGCAGCAGAGATGTCCTGTCTAAGGCCAAAGTGTGGTGTAAATATTATGCAGAAAATCTGGAGTGTGGAAATTAGGGGGAGGCATGGAGTTACTAAAAGTGTTAGTCAGAGAGCTGACGAGGGGTTGTTGAGGTGGTTTGGTCATTTAGAGAGAATGGATCGAAGTAAAATGAATTGGAGAGCATATAAATCTGTAGAGGAAGGAAGGAGGGGTAGGGGTTGTCCTTGAAAAGGTTGGAGGGAGAGGTAGTTTTGTAGGCGAGGGGCTTGGACTTCCAGCAAGTGTGTGTGAGCGTGTTAGATAGGAGTAAATGGAGACGAATGGTTTCTGGGACTTGATGAGCTGTTGGAGTGTGAGCACGGTAATATTTAGTGAAGGGATTCAGGGAAACTGGTTACAGGTCCTCCATCACAAATCCGGCATCATTGGGACCTTTAGTGTGCCGGATTACTGAGTTTGCTGGATTACAGAGTGGTTAGGTTAGAATACACTTAATAAAATTAACCAACTTGAATTACACAAAGTTCATTGAACATCGGCAAAAATCGAACATGTCCACTACTTTGAACTCAATTTCAAGGTCCTTTTCATCATGAAAGCAATCAAAATCATATCTATTTCTGTAATAGATCTTCCATTCTATCAAATGAGACCAAAAGGAGATCAAATTGGTTGTCTACCAACCAATTACTAAATTATCTCCACACCTTCATAAAATAATGTGGGATTGGGTTTGTTTTGATAAAGCATCGTTAAGTAATGAGTTTTTCTTCTTTCAACATACCAGCCGTATCCCACCAAGGTGGGGTGGCCCAAAAGAAAAAACAAAAGTTTCTCCTTTCAAATTTAGTAATAATATATACAGGAGAAGGGGTTACTAACCCCTTGCTCCCAGCATTCTAGTTGCCTCTTATGACATACATGGCTTACGGAGGAAGAATCCTGTTCCACTTTCCCATGGAGATAAAAGGAAATAAACAAGAACAAGAACTAGAAAGAAAATAGAAGAAAACTCAGAGGGGTATGTATATATATGCTTGTACATGTATGTGTAGTATGACCTAAGTGTAAGTAGAAGTAGCAAGATGTACCTGAAATCTTGCATGTTTATGAGACAGAAAAAAGACACCAGCAATCCTACCATCATGTAAAACAATTACAGGCTTCCGTTTTACACTCACTTGGCAGGACGGTAGTACCTCCCGGGGCGGATGCTGTCTACCAACCTACTACATAGTAAGTAATGAGTACAGATGAAAAAAGATATAGTAGAAGGTAGAAAATAACCATGAATCTTACAGAAGATGAATACATAAGAGAAGCATGAACAATACAAGGTACTGAGGAACATCCTAGGTATAAGGAAGTCTCACCTATACAACTAAGAGTTGAGTCATGAGCAAGAATATCCTGTGGAGATTTTTCCGTGTCAGCAAGATCAATGATGAGTACATGACCAGCACGGGGCCCAGGGAAGGCTAGTAGTGAATTGTTACTATTGGGGCATAGCACACACAACCCTGGAAAAATATGACTTCCAATTATAAATCATCATAGCACTTATATGCAATAAAACTGTCCTATTTCGTTTTACAAATTCTGTTTAATAAGTTATTGGTAAAACATAAGCATTCTTACATTTTGTAGAATATTTGTTTATTATAGCTTATACCAAATTAAAGATATTCATAAATATTTTTCACAATGCATTATTTAAAAATCCTTTTTTATACTTATTCCAATCTTTGGTGAATCATAACCACACACATGTGACTGGATAAGGATAAGACACTTGTGTCATTTAATTTGGTATTAAGCAATGAATTGACATGCATACCCCAAATGTGCAATGACTGTCATTATCTGTAATTACTTAGTGAATTCACAAGTACAGTACAATAATGATACATGTCCATCTACAGTTTATATATAAACAACTGACTATAACAAGCATACTATGTTTAAGATCATTCCAATAGTAAATGTAAGATAAAGTGATTATTCAATGCTCTCATTTAGGAAGAGAACGGACAAGAAAAAAGCATGCCTCACAATGCTTGTAGTATGGGTATAGAAATACTTGAGGTTTTCCTCGCATGCAGTAAGTTTACCTTTAGGGTTACTTGCTGTGTCAAATACATGAAGCTGCTGAGGGTTAGATGTAAACGTGTAAACCTTGATCATGGTGTCTAAGATGACGACTATACGATCACGCCGTAATCTGACACCACGAACTTCAGAGGCAAACTCTAACTCGATGACGTGCTTCTTTTTCAGATCATCCCAAACCATAACTGAAAAATAAATTAGATAAATTTAACATGAATAAAATTTCAAAATATGTGCAGTGCTTGTAACATAAAAGATAATCTAAAATTCCTGGACTTCCAAGGAGTAACAAGTATTTCAGTGTATGTATGTACCTTTCTCTGAAATACATCTAAAACAGAGCTGTACATTTTTTTTTTTTAACAAGTCGGCCGTCTCCCACCGAGGCAGGGTGACCCAAAAAGAAAGAAAATCCCCAAAAGAAAATACTTTCAACATCATTCAATACTTTCACCTCATTCATACATAATCACTGTTTTTGCTAAGGTGCTCAGAATACAACAGTTTAGAAGCATATACGTATAAAGATACACAACATATCTCTCCAAACTGCCAGTATCCCACACCCCTCCTTTAAAGTGCAAGCATTGGGAAGCTGTACATAAAATACAATTTTAAATGCATTAATGGATGAGGAACAAACTATCTGAAAGTGAGATTCCATGAAAGTTAGTACTTTTTGTGTGTAAATATGTGAATTACAAACTTATTCCACAAAAGCTAACAATGCTTCCAAACTGGCAGGTACTGCTACAGAGACTGCAAGTCACACCATTTAACCCTTTCACTGTCATGACTCCAAAAAATTTTAAATAACCATCAGTGCCCCAATTAAAAAAAGAAATTATCTTCCAAAATGGTAGAAAATATTTTTCTAAAGGTACTGACATCAAAATTACAAAATGTAATGCAAAATTTATGGAATTATGCAGGTGTGAAGTCAGAGGTCAGGAAGTACTTTACACAACTGTGGTTTCACCCACTTTTATGCCAGTTTGCTAGTATGCCTTATGTTTTAGCAAATGAGTACAAGAAACTGTCTATCAGTACTACCTTATAAATCCCCCAGAAGTTTGTAATTTGGCCAATTTTTCACTATTTTCACTAAATTCCATATTAAAAATATAATCCAAAATAAATACTGTATGCCTTCCAGCCACTAAAGCAACCTTTTATTTGTTCATTAGTCACATCCCCAGACCTCTCCTATATAATACTTGCCCTCCATTTGGAATCCATCAACACAAAATAAAAATTGAAGGTTTACCCTATTTTTCAGCTTAATAAAACAACCAAGAATGATTGTTCATGGTTTAGGCCATCCCAGTAATTGAAGCAGACCTAATAAGAACCCATAAAACAGCTTGGGGGGGGGATGGGTAAAGGGCCCCTATTCTTCCTCAAGAAAACTGACAAAAATCAAATATTTCCACCACTTTAGGCATACAGTAGGGCCCCACTTATACAGCAGGTTAAATTCCAAGCTACTGCCGGAAAGCAGACATCGCTGGAAAGTAGAAAGCCATTTTTTTCCATTTATAAATGCATATAAATGTCAGACAAGACGTTGACACTAACATATATTAAGTTAGCAATAGAACTAGGCATTAAAAAACAGTAAAAAGTAAAATACAAACACAGTACACTCATTATTTACCTCAAAATATTTGTAGTCTTAATGTAGGGCAAAAGGTGAGTAGTATTTACTGTAAGAAGTCAGGTGTGGTAGCCCTCCTGGCCACCCCACCCATTAAAGCGCCATAGTGATAAAAATGCATATACATACAGTGGAACCTCTACCTACGAGTTTAATCCATTCCATAACCTTGCTCGGATCTAGATTTGCTCGTTAGCAGAGTCAATTTTCCTCATTTAAATTAATTGAAATGGAATTAATTCGTTCCAGTGGAATTCCAGGCACGAAAAAATACTTCAATAATTTCCCCAATATCAACTCTACCTCTTATTTATCTACCTTAATTCATGTAATGTTGGTAGTAGGTTGGTAGACAGCAACCACCCAGGGAGGTACTACCATTTTGCCAAGTGAGTGTAAAACGAAAGCCTGTAATTGTTTTACATGATGGTAGGATTGCTGGTGTCTTTTGTCTGTCTCATAAATATGCAAGATTACAGGTACGTCTTGCTACTTCTACTTACACTTAGGTCACACTAACCATACATGTACACGTTTATTTATACACACTCATCTGAGTTTTCTTTGATTTTATCTTAGTTCTTGATCTAATTACTTTTCCTTTTATATCCAAGGGGAAGTGGAATAACAATCTTTCCTCCATAAGCCATGCTTGTTGTATAAGTCAACTAAAATGCCGGGAACAATGGGCTAGTAACCCCTTTTCCTGTAAAAATTACTAAAAAGAATAAGAAGAAAACTGTCAAAGTGAGAAGTTTGAAAGTGCATGGATGTTGTGCGAATGATAAGAAAGAGATGATTGTGGATGTTATGAATGAGAAGAAGCTGGATATCCTGGCTTTAAGTGAAACAAAGCTGAAGGAGGTGGGTGAGTTTCAGTGGAGAGGAATAAATGGGATTAGGTCAGGGGTTTCTAACAGAGTTAGAGCTAAAGAAGGTGTAGCAATAATGTTGAAGGATAAGCTATGGCAGGAAAAGAGGGACTATAAATGTATTAATTCAAGGATTATGTGGAGTAAAATAAAGGCTGGATGTGAGAAGTGGGTTATAGTAAGCATTTATGCACCTGGGGAAGAGAGAAGTATAGAGGAGAGAGAGAGAGATTTTGGGAAATGTTGAGTAATTATGTGGGGAGTTTTGAACCAAGTGTGAGAGTACTTGTGGTTGGGGATTTTAATGTTAAAGTGGGAAAAAAATGTTGTGGAGGGAGTAGTAGGTAAATTTGGGGTGCCATAGGTAAATGAAAATGGGGAGCCTTTAATAGAGCTATGTGTAGAAAGAGGTTTGGTAATAAGCAATACATATTTTATGAAAAAGAGGATAAATAAATATACAAGGTATGATGTAGCACGTAATGAAAGTAGTTTGTAAGATTATGTATCGGGGGATAAAAGGTTGATGGGTAGGCTCCAGGATGTACACGTTTATAGAGGGGCAACTGATATATCGGATCATTATCTAGCTGTAGCTACAGTTAGAGTAAGAGGTAGATGGGATAAGAGGAAAATGGCAACAACAAGTAAGAGGGAGGTGAAAGTGTATAAACTAAGGGAGGAGGAAGTTCGGGTGAAATATAAGCAACTATTGGCAGAAAGGTGGGCTGGTGCAGGTATGAGTAGTGGAGGGGTTGAAGAGGGTTGGAATAGTTTTAAAAATGCAGTATTAGAATGTGGGGCAGAAGTTTGTGGTTATAGGAGGGTGGGTGCAGGAGGAAAGAGGAGTGATTGGTGGAATGATGAAGTAAAGGGTGTGATAAAAGAGAAAAAGGTAGCTTATGAGAGGTATTTACAAAGCAGAAGTGTTATAAGAAGAGTAGAGTATATGGAGAGTAAAAGAAAGGTGAAGAGAGTGGTGAGAGAGTGCAGAAGGAGAGCAGATGATAGAGTGGGAGAGGTACTATCAAGGAATTTTTATGAAAATAAGAAAAAAATTTGGAGTTAAACAAGTTAAGAAAGCCTAGGGAACAAATGGATTTATCAGTTAAAAACAGAGAAGGGGAGTTAGTAGATGGGGAGATGGAGGTTTTGGGTAGATGGCGAGAATATTTTGAGGAACTTTTAAATGTCGACGAAGAAAGGGAGGCGGTAATTTCATGCACTGGCCAGGGAGGTATATCATCTTTTAGGAGTGAAGAAGAGCAGGATGTGAGTGTGGGGGAGGTGCGTGAGGCATTACGTAGAATGAAAAGGGGTAAAGCAGCTGGAACTGATGGGATCATGACAGAAATGTTAAAAGCAGGGGGAGACATAGTGTTGGAGTGGTTGGTATTTTTGTTTAATAAATGTATGAAAGAGGAGAAGGTACCTAGGGATTGGCGGAGAGCGTGTATAGTCCATTATATAAAGGGAAGGGGGACAAAAGAGATTGTAAAAATTATAGAGGAATAAGTTTACTGAGTATACCAGGAAAAATGTACGGTAGGGTTATTATTGAAAGAATTAGAGGTAAGACAGAATGTAGAATTGCGGATGCGCAAGGAGGTTTTAGAGTGGGTAGGGGATGTGTAGATCAAGTGTTTACACTGAAGCATATATGTGAGCAGTATTTAGATAAAGGTAGTGAAGTTTTTATTGCATTTATGGATTTAGAAAAGGCATATGATAGAGTGGATAGGGGAGCAATGTGGCAGATGTTGCAAGTGTATGGAATAGGTGGTAAGTTACTAAATGCTGTAAAGAGTTTTTATGAGGATAGTGAGGCTCAAGTTAGGGTATGTAGAAGAGAAGGAGACTACTTCCCGGTAAAAGTAGGTCTTAGACAGGGATGTGTAATGTCACCATGGTTGTTTAATATATTTATAGATGGGGTTGTAAAAGAAGTAAATGCTAGGGTGTTCGGGAGAGGGGTGGGATTAAATTATGGGGAATTAAATACAAAATGGGAAGTGACACAGTTACTTTTTGCTGATGATACTGTGCTTATGGGAGATTCTAAAGAAAAACTGCAAAGGTTAGTGGACAAATTTGGGAATGTGTGTAAAGGTAGAAAGTTGAAAGTGAACACAGAAAAGAGTAAAGTGATGAGAGTATCAAATGATTTAGATAAAGAAAAATTGGATATCAGATTGGGGAGGAGTAGTATGGAAGAAGTGAATGTTTTCAGATATTTGGGAGTTGATGTGTCAGCGGATGGATTTATGAAGGATGAGGTCAATCATAGAATTGATAAAGGGAAAAAGGTGAGTGGTGCATTGAGGTATATGTGTAGGCAAAAAATGTTATCTATGGAGGCAAAGAAGGGAATGTATAAAAGTATAGTAGTACCAACACTTATATGGGTGTGAAGCTTGGGTTGTAAATGCTGCAGCAAGGAGGCGGTTGGAGGCAGTGGAGATGTCCTGTCTAAGAGCAATGTGTGGTGTAAGTATTATGCAGAAAATTCAGAGTGTGGAAATTAGGAGAAGGTGTGGAGTTAATAAAAGTATTAGTCAGAGGGCTGAAGAGGGTTTGTTGAGGTGGTTTGGTTATTTAGAGAGAATAGCTCAAAGTAGAATGACATGGAGAGCATATAAATCTGTAAGGGAAGGAAGGCGGGGTAGGGGTCGTCCTCAAAGAGGTTGGAGGGAGGGGGTAAAGGAGGTGTTGTGGGCGAGGGGTTTGGACTTCCAGCAAGCGTGTGTGAGTGTGTTAGATAGGATTGAATGGAGACAAATGGTATTTGGGACCTGACGATCTGTTGGAGTGTGAGCAGGGTAATATTTAGTGAAGGGATTCAGGGAAACCGGTTATTTTATATAACTGGACTTAAGAGTCCTGGAAATAGGAAGTACAATGCCTGCACTCTAAAGGAGGGATTTGGAATATTGGCAGTTTGGAGAGATATATTGTGTATTTTTATACGTATATACTTCTAAACTGTCGTATTCTGGGCACCTCTGCAAAAACAGTGATTATGTGTGAGTGAGGTGAAAGTGTTGAATGATGATGAAAGTATTTTCTTTTTTGGGATTTTCTTTCTCTTTGGGTCACCCTGCCTCGGTGGGAGATGGCCGACTTGTTGAAAAAAAAAAAGAAAAATCTTGTAATGAGACATAATAAACAATAACAACATAGAAACATGATACATACACTAGAATGAATAAAATACATGTCATTACGTATGTGGCTAGTGGTGGTGACAGCGGCCATTGTTGGAATTTAGGGGGGCCACCATAGCAGCCATTCCTGCTCCTGACTACATGTGTAGAGAACCTAGGATAACCCAAAAAAGTCAGTGTGACTTATAAGTGCTGCACTCTTAATGCTACACTTAATTGCTATACTCTTAATGTTACACTTTGCCACTGCTGCTTCATGTTGTCTGCCACTGCTACCTCATGATGTCTACCACTGCTGCTTCATGATGTCTGCCACTGCTGCATCATGTCTGCCACTGCTGCTTCATGTTGTCTGTCACTGCTGCTTCATATTGTCTACCATTGCTGCTTCATGTTGTCTGCCACTGCTGCTTCATGTTGTCTGCCACTGCTACCTCATGTTGTCTGCCTCTGCTGCTTCATGCTGTCTGCCACTGCTACCCCATGATGTCTGCCACTACTCCTTCATGATGTCTGCCATTGCTTCATGTTGTCCACCACTGCTGCTTCATGTTGTCTGCCACTGCTACCTCATGATGTCTGCTCTCACTTTCGCTAACGTGTTGAAGAGCTTTCCAATATGTGAAGGTTGAGGGGCAGTGCCAATTGGACAGGCATTGGACAGTGACGTCATTTGTTTACTCTTGAACATCGCCAAAGAACTGAAGATTTCTGCAAATTTGAGCTCAATTTCAAGGTACTTTTTGTTGTGAAACCAATCAAAATCATATCTATTTCTGTAGTATATCTTCCATTCTATCAAATGAGACAAAAAAAAAAAAAGAAGAATACAACCATAAAAACCATACGAAAATATACCGCTAATGGGAAGCTAATGGCTGAAAAGTGAATTCTGTTATTTATGGCCTGATATCTTTCATTTTTGGTGTACGCTAAGAAGCATCTTTCCATCATGCATTGCCCAAGTTTCAATAAGATAGTCCAACAAACAACTGAGATTCAATTCCTTAGATCAAGAGCAAGAGTCCCTCACCAGCATCAAGGAACCACCTTTGAGGCCCACTCGCATCTGGAAATTTCACTCGCGTCTGGAAGCAAAAAATCAGCTGAGCGACTGCTCGTATCAGGAAAAACTCGCACGTTGATGCACTCGTAAGTAGAGATTCAATTGTACAGTACACTCATTACTTATCTTAACCCTTTCAGGGTTGGTGCCGTACTAGTACGGCTTGCATGCCAGGGTTGGTGTCATACTAGTACACATAAATTCTAGCGCCTTCAAATCTAGCGAGAGAAAGCTGGTAGGCCTACATATGAAAGAATAGGTCTATATGGTCAGTGTACACAGTATAAAAAAATCCTGCAGCACAGTGCATAATGAGAAAAAAAAAAAAACTCTGAGCGTGTTTTTGCTTTAACCCTTTCAGGGTCTACAGGCCCTCTCCCAGACTTGTTCTCAGGGCCGACAAATTTAAAAAAAAAAAAAAAAATTCTTATGAAAAGATAGAGAATCTTTTCCCGATCATAATGACACCAAAAGTATGAAATTTGATGGAAAACTGACAGAATTATGCTCTCGCGAAATTAGCGGTCTCGACAATGTTTACGCACTGGCGATTTTGCCCACTTTGAGCCCTATTTTCGGCCAATTCCAGTGTACTAATCGACAAAAATCCTAACTATGTGTATTTCGCTAGAACTCCATTTTTTCTATCGAATGAGTACAAGAAACCACCCATTTACCGATTTCAACTATCCAATAAAGTATACAGAATTTAGCAATTTTGCCAATTTCACACAAATTTCAAAAGATGCCAATTTCCAAATAGGGTCCAGAATAAACAAGAAAGACATTCCTGGCACTAAAATAACATTTCCTCTGTTCATTAGTCACGTCCCCACGCCCCTCTTACGTTCCTTTGAATTTTTATTCTCACAAAAAAATAGAAGATTTACTGTTATACAGACTACTGCATTAGTGTAGAAATAGTATAAATAATATCAGCGCACTTGTGAAAGAATATTAGACTCACCAGTTGACATGTATTGGATGTGTTTTGGACTTTTGCAAAAATCAAAGATTTCTGCTACTTTGAGCTCAATTTCAAGGTACTTTTCATTGTAAAACCAATCAAAATCGTCTCAATTTCTGTAATATGTCTTCCATTCTATAAAATGAGATAGGAAAACTAGAATACCATCATAAATACCATACGAAAATACACTACAAAGTCGCTGTTTTAAACCAAAAATACTGTCAGTTTTTTTTTCTCATTACGCACTGTGTGTTGCAGGATTTTTTTTATACTGTGCACACTGACCACATAAACCCATTCTTTCATATGTAGGCCTACCAGCTTTCTCTCACTAGATTTGAGGGCGCTAGAATTTAGGCGTACTAGTACGTCAAAAACCCTGGTGAGTAAGCCGTACTAGTACGTCGGAAACCCTGAAAGGGTTAAAACAGCGACTTTGCAGTGTATTTTCGTATGCTATTTATGGTTGTAGTCTAGTTTTCCTGGTCTTATTTTATAGAATGGAAGACATATTACAGAAATTGAGATGATTTTGATTGGTTTGACAATGAAAAGTACCTTGAAATTGAGCTCAAAGTAGCAGAAATGTTCGATTTTTGCCAAAGTTCAAAAGTAAACAAATCATGCCACGCGTCCAATACACGTCAACTGGTGAGTCTAATATTCTTTCACAAGTGCGCTGATATTATTTATACCATTTCTACACTAATACAGTAGTCTGCATAGCAGTAAATCTTCTATTTTTTTGTGAGAATAAAAATACAAAGTGGAAAGCAAAAGAAATGTAAGAGAGGCCTGGGGACGTGACTAATTAACAGAAAAAAATGTTATTTTAGTGCCAGGAATGTCTGTCTTGTTTATTCTGGACCCTATTTGGAAACTGGCATCTTTTGAAATTTGTGTGAAATTGGCAAAATTGCCAATTTCTGACCACTTTATTGGATAGTTGAAATCAGTAAATGGGTGGTTTCTTGTACTCACTCGATAGAGAAAATGGAGTTCTAGCGAAATAGTTATGATTTTTGTCGCCTGGTACATTGGAATTGGCTGAAAATAGGGCTCAAAGTGGGCGAAATCGCCGATGCATAAACATCGTCGAGACCTCCAACTTCGCGAGAGCATAATTCCATAAGTTTTCCATCAAATTTCATACTTTTGACATCATTATGATTGGGAAGATTCTCTACTATTTCATAAGAAATTTTTTTTTTTTTTTCGAAAAATTTCCAACCCTGAGAACAAGTTTAGGAGAGGGCCTGCCGACCCTGAAAGGGTTATACATGTACATTTGTAGTCTTAATGGTCTTAATATAAGGTGAGAAGTGAAAAGTATTTATCTGTAGAAAGTCATGTGTGGGAAGTAGGGTACGGTAGCCCTCCTGGCCACCCCACCTACTATGTAAACAAACGGGCGAAGCGTCTGGTTATGATTCATACTAACACCATACATTGTGTACAAGTTGTCTCCACAGTGGTATAGTAGAATAAATAAAGACCAACACTTCCATTCTCATGTAATTTTTAGAAGGAATGATGCTCTGACAAATTGTTATTATTATTACAAATTATTACAAGTTATTATTATTACAAGTTATTATTATTATTACAAGTTATTATTATTAAAAGTTATTATAATCACAATAAAAAAGAAGCACTAAACCCACAAGGGTCGTGAATAGCTAGAGTGAAGGCATATGAAAGGAATAAATTTTTAGTTAAGTTACTGGTGTTTGACTAGAGAAAACATAATTTTTCTGACCCTCCCACCAACTGCTTGGTAAACAAATCTCATATTTATGTCAATTTTTATACTGTGGGTGTATGCATCATGTTTATATATTATGTAGCATGTTTATTATATAATTTTGAAAAAATATCATACATGTATATGGATTAATGGAAATGTCTATATTAACATACATATATATGCATCCAAGAGATTATTATATGGCATCAAGAGTAGAGAGAGACTCTTAGTGATTTAAATGTGTACCTGCACACCAGCACAGTGTGTAAGTATATATAGGTACAGGTACACATAAGTATAATTATCAAAGTACAAGTACATATACATAAAATATGCAATAGCTCTAAAACACTTGAAATTTTGGAAAATTTCCGGACATAATAGAGAGATGTACTCACGGAGAATGCCCTGTATTTGAAAAACTGCTCGTCATATAGCAAATTTTGGTCGATTTGAAATCGCGGTATTAGCGGAACTCTGTAAAGCAGGGCCCTACTATTTCAGACCACTTCCAACATGAAACCAATCAAAAATCATCTCTATTTCACTAGCATATCTTCCAGTCTATCAAACAGCACCAAAAACAGCAAATAGATCCATGTAAACTAGTTGTTCCAATCATGCACTGTGTGGGGCAGTTTTTTTTATACTGTCTACACTCACCACACAGACTCATTCTCTCCTGTCTAGGGCAAAATTTGCCACCCACAGCATATCTGAGGACACAATAATTAGGATGTACAGTAGACCATCATTTAGCACGGTAGTTACGTTCCTGAAAATGCCGTGTTAGGTAAAATCGTGTTAGATGAACTGAAGACCTTATGGGGAAAATAGGGTTACGTTCATGGGAGCCCCCAAAAAAGCCAAGCAACTTTTTTTTTAGGGCCTCCACATCTTACAAAAATAAAAGTGAATATGTAGTTGTAGTTCATTGTTATGATGTATTATGTTGCTTTTAATGCTTAAGACTACAAATGTAACAGAAATAATAGTACGTATTTCTTACCTTAAATTGTAGATGATTGTTAAGAGAGTGGAGAGTTATGCTGTGGCCCCCACTTGGCTGAGGTGGATGGTAGAGGTTCTGGTGCTGAAGTCGATGGCTGTACTGGAGTGCCTAACTTAAAGTCATTCATTCAGTCAGTCAGTCAAGTCACTCAGTAAGTCAGTCAAGTCATTCAGTAAGTCAGTCAAGTCATTCAGTAAGTCAGTCAAGTCACTCAGTCAGTCATTCAGTCACACAAACTCATGTTTATCTCTTTTTTTGTGTACAAAGTAACACTTCATTACGGCTACAGGTTATCTCTTGTCTAATACAGTGGACCCTCATTTTTCGTAAGCATTAGAATTCATAATTTTTGCAAATCGTAACTTTTTTCGTTAAAATATTGACTCGTGAATCGTCATTTGACTCGCCAATCGTTGGTCCTCTGGAGGGGAGAATATGCCTTCTTCAGTGGTTCTACAACATGTACGATATTAAAGTAGCACGCGTCGATAAAGGCTATAGCGCCAGCCAGAGATAAAGTGTAGCATTAATAGTGTAGCAAGTAAGTTAAGCGATTAAGCTATAAAAAAATGATGACACGAAACTGAACTCTTCCATTGTTGCTTGAGGTATATGGGGCACTGACAACATATGCCACCCTCTGCCAGCTCCTCCAAGGTAAGTCAAAATATTTCTTATTTATAAATTAAAGTGTAAATATTTCTTATTTATAAATTATGTACATTTTTTGTGTGAATAGAGGTGGTGGCTTCTGCTGCCACCACCCTACCACTAATATGTATGGCTTATGATCTCAGTGGCTCTTATAAACCCAACAACAACAAAACACCACTCCTCACATACGTAATGACACATTTTATTCATTCTAGAGTACATGTCATGTTTCTATGTTATTAATATAGTATACTATGTCATATTAGATGAATTGTGATAGATAAATAAGCCATAGAGTTGATATTAGTGTCATATTGAAGGACTATCTTGTCCTGTCTCTAAACAAACTCCTCTGCTGCTGCCACAATTCCTAACATACGTAATAACATATTTTATTCATACACCAGCAAATGTCTTCAATAAAGGTAAGTGTGGTGTTATTATTGTTTTATACTTGATGTCTCATTGTTTTCTGTATGTAAAACTATAGTTATTCTCTATAATTTGTATTTTTTTGTTAATACTTTTGGGTGTCTGAAATGGATTAATTGGATTTACATTATTTCTTATGGGGAAAAATGGTTTCACAAATCGTCAATTTCACCACTAGTCACACTCTCTGGAACAGAATGATTACAAAAAATGAGGGTTCACTGTACAGTTTGGCCCCACTTATATGGCAAGTTAGGTTCCAGGCTAGTGCCGGAAAGCAGACTTCCCTGGAAAGCAGAACGCCATTTTTTTCCACTTGTAAATGTATATAAGTGCCAGATGACAAGTTTACACTAACATACATTAAGTTAGCAATAGAACTTAGGCATTATAAAACAATAAAAAGTAAAATACACAGACAGTACACTCATTATTTACCTCAAAATATTCTTAATCTTAATGTTGGGCAAAAGGCGAGTAGCATTTACTTTAAGAAGTTAGGTATGGTAGCCCTCCTGGCCACCCCCACCCACACATAATATACTACGACGATGCTTAAATAGAGTGATAAAATGCATATACAGTACACTCATTACTTAGCTTAAAATATTTGTAGTCTTAATGTAGGGTGAAAAGTGAAAAGCATTTATTTGTAGAAAGTGGTATGGTAGGTAGGGTAGTGTAGGGAAGTCAGCCTAGCCACCCACCTACTATGTAAACAAACAGACAATGCGTCTGGTTGTGGTTCATAAACATTCATACAAACACCTTACATTGTGTACAAGTTGTCTCCACAGTGGTACAGCAGAATAAATGACGACCAACACTTCTATTCTCATGTAATTTTTAGAAGGAATGATGCTCTGACAAATTATTATTACAGTATTATTATTATTATTATTATTATTACGTATTACAAATTATTATTAAAAATTATTATTATTACAAGTTATAATTACAAATTATTATTATAAGTTATTATTATAATCATAATAAAAAAAAGCACTAAATCCACAAGGGTCGTGAATTGCTATATATAGAGTGAAGGCATACAAAAGGAATATTTATCTACAGTTATCCCCCAGTGTTTGACTAGAGAAAACGTAATTCTTCCGACACTCCTACAGAGCCGCTTTGTAAACAAATCTCATATTTATGTCAATTTTTATTCTGCGGGTGGACGTATAATGTTCATATGCTGTACTGTACATATAATTTTACATTTCCTAATTTATTTTATCTTTTTCTCCTTAAATTTCAGGGTAAAAAATATTTCCCCCTGGAATACATGCCAATTTATATAGTACAATGTTATAATGTAAGTTTACGAGGAAAATGTAATATGCATTACAGGTGTTGTTTAGAACACGACATGTCTGTTAAGTGCAGATTGCCTATGCTGTCCTTGAAGGGAAATCTTTTACAACATGAAAATGAGAAATGCACAAGTACTTACATAAATAACAATAGACTATACATTCACAACAGAAACATAAAGAATGGTACTCAAGTTCTGCACCTTTGTTTGTTGGATATTTGGGATGTGAGCCCCCGCCAACAAGGGCCAAATAGTTACACCTAAACAGCATTTCCACATAACCGATGCCTCCATCTGAGAAATCTTGCCTTTCCTTCTCTTTCAATGGATCACAATTGTAAACTCTAAAGCCTGTGTCCATTCCACAAGCAAAACACCCTGAAAAGTAAGAAAAATTGAAATATTTGAAAGAATGAACCTTTATAATCAACAAATGAGCTTCACTATTCTTAAATACTGTAAATGAGTTCACAGACAGTGGCTTTGAGGGAGGTAATGATAGATTTATTGTCAAGACTAATGAGTTGTTGGAAAGGAGAGTAAGGTTACAAACAGTAGCCACTGATGTAGACAGGACACACCACACATTGCTGTCCAAGGGCAACTTTTGCTGGAAAATAATCCCCCTTTCTCCTAAATACCCTAACTTAAGCCTAGCTATCCACATAAAACCCTCTTTATTGCTTTTAATAACCTACAACCTATGCCATACATTAGTGATATTTGCCACATTGCACCCCTATCCATCGTATCGTACACCTTTTCTAAATCCATAAATCCAACAAAAAGCTCATCTTTATTTAATAAGTGTTCACCTACATGCTACAATTAAAACACTTGATCTACATATTCCCTATCCTTCCTAAAACTACCTGTTCATCTGCAATCCTGCACTCTGTCTTACACATACAATAACAACTCTACCATACCCTTTACATGGTATACTTAACAGGCTGATTCTGTATAAATTTTACACACTCCTTTAAACCCTATTTTCCTTATACAAAGGAACTATACATGCTCTTTACCAATCCACACATACCTTTTCCACCTCCATTCATATACTAAATAAATGCACCTATCATTTAAGGCTAAAACTATATGACCCCACTGAAAGCTGATAGTGAGGCTCAAGTTAGAGTATGTAGGAAAGAGGGAAATTTTTTCCCAGTTTTAACATTTCTGTTTTTATCCTATTAATCTCAGCTGATTTACCCCAACATCTATGTACATTTTAAAAATAATAATACTATCCCATGTTAAGAATATTTTTTCATCATCACTATTTTGGAATCATGCCTACACCACATCAACAGCTAGTGTGATAAACACACCACCATTACTGGGGCTCTTGCACCAGCCTTGTAACAAGTGGACATTTCACTCTGCTCTTAACATTGGTAGGAAATACATGTACCACTATCATCCTTTTGGAATGTTTGTCCTCCTTTGCTATCTCAGCATATTGGTTGTGATGTTAAACATAATCCTTTTCTCTGTACTGTAGAATTTTGTATGTTTTTGAGAGAAGATGGTACCAGTTTCAGGTAGTGTATCTTGTTCTGTCCAGGTTTTCCTATGTGAAGATCATTTTTCCTGTTCAGAAATTCTCTTTCCCTTTTTCTCTAGTTTACATCTTCTCTATCTTTTTCTTAATGGAATGTGTCTTGAGCAGATCTCAAGAACGACAGAATTAATTTTTTCAAGGCAGATGTTTGGGTCCGTGTTGTTTAGGATATCTTCCCAGCTTGTTTCATTTAGGACATGGTTTATTTTGATCCACTGTATGTTTTTGTTATTGAAATTGAATTTTGTGAAGAGACCTTCATGAATGTTTGCATTTTGCTGATGCGGAGCCCTGTGCATACAAGTCTGTACCTCTATTATGTTGTGATCTGAGTGAATTGTCTTTGATACAGTTATATTACGTATCAGACCATCATTGTTAGTGAAGATGAGGTCCAGCATATTTTCTAGTCTTGTAGGCTCTACTATTTGCTGGTTTAAGGTGAATTTGGTCCAGAGATTTAATAGTTCATGTGTGTGTGAATTTTCATCTGAGCTGCCTCCCGGGGTGATCTTTGCTAAAACATTGTTTGCTATACTCCTCCATTTTAGGTGTCTCAAGTTGATATCTCCTAGTAGTAAGATGTTTGGGGCAGGAGTTGGGAGATTTTCCAGACAGTGGTCAATTTTTCTCAAGCTGCTCCTGGAATTGCTGGGAAGTTACATCTGGAGGCTTGTATACTACCACAATGACAAGGTTTTGGTTTTCGATCTTTACCGCCAAAACTTCAACTACATCATTTGGGGTGTTTAGTAGTTCTGTGCAAATGAGCAACTCTATGACATACAGGCCAACCCCCTTTGTTGCCTGTTTAGTCTGTTGCATCGGAATAAGTTATAACCTGGGATCCATATTTCGTTGTCATAATGATCCTTTATATGGGTCTCTCCGAATGCTGCAAACATTGCATTTAACTCCGTGAGCAGTCCCTTGATGTAACGAATTTTGTTGGTTTTTGACGGCTTTAGACCCTGTATGTTTGCAAAGACAAATGTCGTATTGGTGGAATTTAGGGGGGTTTTATTTGCTGGCTCTAATATCTGTTGTCTTGGGGTAGAGGCCAATGTCCGTGCCTCTGCTCCAGAAGTGTTTTCAGGTGGTGTACAATTATTGTCATTTCTTGCCAATCTGTTTCTCCTTCTGGCCCTAGAAAACCTCTGACCTTGGAGAGGTTGTGGCTCCTCTCTTTTGTTTCCCATAGTGTGGCTGGTCTGTGTCTTCTAGTCCCCTTTAGATGATGTGTCTGGCAGTATGCATTGTAGCATTTTCTTTCATGGATTGATGAGCGACACATTTCTGGGTGAAATAAGTTGCAAGAAGGGAAGTTGCACTCTCCTGTTGTTATGTGGGTGCACCATTCTTTGGGATGGTCAAAGGTGCATGTCCCACCTGTTTTACCAGATATACCGTGCCTGTAGATACCCAAGGCATAGTATTTACATAGATTGTACTTCTGTTTGCTAGGATTTATTGTAGCTGCATTCACTGCTGGTGCATTTATTTTTCCTGTTTCCTCAATATCTTTTAACCCTGTATGGACATCAGTGCTTCCACCAGGTTTTGCTGGTAGTGTGTCCACACTATTCCCTGAGGCCTCATCCCATTTTGATCCATCTCCAGCAGTATCTCTACTTTGAACCTCTGTGGACTGAATAAGGTTGTCTTCAGTGTCCTCCAGGACAACATTAGTACCCTCACGAGCTCTATCTTCTAAAACATCACTAGGACCCTCTGGAGCACTTTCCTCCAGGATAACACTAGCACCCTCAGCACTGTCCTCCTGGACAGCACTAGCCCCCTCAGGAGCACTGTCCAAGACAACCCCGTCCCTCCCACCCATCTTTTTTTTTCCAGCTGTCATACCATGCTGACATGTCTTTCAAGAAGGATGTTTTATTGATGCTCTTGTTTTTTAATATAGATGTCATTTCCTCATACAGGTGTATCACGTTGGGCAGACCCAAAAACTTCTCTCTGAGTTTATGTCAACTGTGGTCACTAGTTTAAAATCCCTGCATATACTATGGGACCACTGACCACACAGATGGCAAGCAATCCAGGCCTGTCTTCATCCCTTACCTTTTCTGCAGACTACACAGATCTTCATGGTAGCAGTCATCTTACAATACTGGACAACTCTCCTAGCTAGCTAGTCTATAATTCCCTGATGTATTTAATTTTTTTGTAACAGTTCTTCTGATTTGGCTTTATTTCCAATGAAACCGTTTGAATCCGCCCGAATCCAGCTTTATTTCCACAAAAAGCATTTGAATCCACCCGAATCCAGCGAAATTCGTCTGAATCCTCCCGAATCCAGCGAAACTGGAAGAATCCAGTTAGTGGATCACTGTATATCTTTTTTCTAATAAGCACCATAACAGTGGATCTGTCTATCTGTATTGTAACTATTTGTTATAGTTACTGTTTGAGTGTTTGATAGGGTGCATAGAGCCCCATCAGCTATTGAAACCAGTCAGATGATACATTGTTATCAACAAATCCGTTTCAATCCGGTTGTTGGATGAATCTGGGCAGATCCGGGTTAGGCTCACTGGGTGATATTGGACTAGCTCATAAAAGGACTACTGGAAAAAAAAATAAACAGTAATATGTGTTCAGTTTGATACAGAAAGTATAACTTGCGTGTTTGGGCGCTGATGGCTTCAATATATGGAGACTATTGTAGGAATAATGATTTTCGTTGTGTATATATCGACCGCTGCTAACTACAGGTTTACCACACACTGTATACGTCACTCCATCACAATAAGTACTAACAACTGTACACTGTTAATCATATTTTTACAAAACTGTACACTTTTCGTATTTCCTCGAGATTTTGCACCTCTTCATATTTCAACAGGAATGATTTACTCCCTGGAATCACTAATTATAAGTCAGGTACACTAGCAGACCTGTGTGGGAGGGTTCTGACAACTGTTGGCCCTGGGAGGTCCTGGGATGTTTTCATACTGAACATTATAACTGTTACATAAGGCATGAATAACTTCTGAAAATTCCATTATCACACCAACCAGTAACTGATTGGATGTAGGTAATAACATAAGAGAAACATGTAAATATCATATAATAAGATTATAAATATTAATGTAAGAGTAGCCAAGTATTATAAAAATGGAAAGAAAATACAGTATGCTACTGACTACTTCCATGGGGAAAGGCAGATAATTTTTTATTTTAATCAGGAAAAGTTTTAAACCCATTGAGGTTATATAGTGCCTGAGGAATGGGAGCTATTCAGGTTTCAACTAAAGATTAAAGCTCAAGAGCCCTTCACCTAAAGGAGAGAGAAATAAAACTACTGTGTAAACAAAGTGGGTTTGCATTGTCACACTTCTACTCATGCACTATGATGGTGCTTAAGTATTTAAATGAGGATTTTTACTTAATCTATTGGTCATCATAGGGCCTAATGTTACCACATATCACTTTATATCCCTTATTTAGTGTTACATTCACAAAACTGTAAAACAGAGATGAACAAGACACATGTGCATCACTAGGGTACCTTTAATTTGGAGAAATTTGACCAAGTAGTGACTTTATAAATCCAACAGAGAATACTACTGGAAACAGTGGTAAACATGAATCAGTAGTTTTATGTGATCAGTCCCTCAGCCTAGAAAGGAGGTGTTCAGTCCCTCAGCCTAGAAGGGAGGTGTTCAGTCCAACAGTCTTGATTCTGACTCAGTCATCAAGACTGTTGGACTGAACATTGCCTTTCTAGACTGAGGAACTGAATATTGCCTTTCTAGGATGAGGGACTGATCACCTCAAGCTGTTACTTCATGTCTTTCACCAATTTTAATAGCACTTTCTGTACCGGACTGATAAAGCCACTAGCTAGTGAAACTTCTCCACAATAAGGATGTGCAAGTGTTGTACATGTGTCTTATTAACCTATGCAAGAGTTTTGTAACCACAAATATATTACAGTGTAAAACATGTTTACTATGTCCAATACTCATAATTGTAAATAAGTCAGTTTTTAATTTTATTGGGGGTACCTGGTGAGTGTTTCAGGGTTCAACGCCCCTGTGGCTCAGTCCATGACCAGGCCTCGTAGTAAATCAGCGCCTGATCAACCAGGCCATTACTGCCAGCCACACACAAACCAATGTATGAACCACAGCTTGGTTGGTCAGGTACTAACTTTAAGTGTCTGTCCAGCTCCCTCTTGAAGACAGCTAGGGATCTATTGGCAATTCCCCTACGTATGCTGAGGCACAGTTGAACAGTCTTAGGCCCCTGACGCTTACTGTGTTATGTCTTGGTGTACTTGTGACACCCCTGGTTTTCATTGAGATGATGATGTACTGCCTGCTGAGTCTTTTGCTTTTGTAGGGAGTGATTTCCATATGCAGAGTTGGGACTAGTCCCAACAGAATTTTCCAAGTGTACATTATAATGTATCTTTCTCGCCAGCATTCCAAGGAGTAAAGGTCAAGGGACTTCAACCATTCCCAGTAATTGAGGTGTTTTATTGTACTCGTATAAAACCAAAGTAATGGCTTAAAATTATATGCAAAACCTAAAATAAAAACTAAATTACTGCCATGACTAAATCAGGTTAGTTTAGAATACAACAAATTAAACATCTACTTATTGTGAATATTCATAAAGACACGTATGCACAATTCAACACGTTTATGACAGGTCCAAGAACTAAAGCCATAGATGACTTTAGTCCCTGGAGCTGTCATAATCTACAGTCAATCACTTTAGTCCTAGAATCAACACACATTAACTATGTTTAGCCTGAACGCTATATGTGAAGTTCACTAAGACTTATGAGTTTGATTTCCAGCCAAGGAGGGGCAAGTGTCTTTACTCTTGGTAGCACTGGTAACCTAGAGCGGTAAACAGGTACTAGGGAGTTAATGGGCTACTGTGGGGTCACCAGCTCTGAGAGGACCCCGATGGAAATAAACCATATTACTTGACTTTGTTGCTTTAGCTTAAGTTAATAATCTTCCTGAGTTAAATAATCATAAGAGTGGCTCTCCGATGTCGTCTTCTTCTCTGATTGATACAAATGTTGGTTCAGTAATATTATAAACACGAGCTACATAGGAAGGCAACACACACTTGCTGCACCAACCTTATCACTCTCACCTTGGTCTTGGTTGAACCCAGCGTACGCTAAGCCATTACCATATGGGTTTTTTGGTCCTAAATTCATTGTGGTGATGCTCAAACAAGGTAAATGTCCTTTAAAATTTACAGCGGCGTCTGTATGACATTTCTCCTGTGACCTGCCGAATCTACGCCATATGTTCCAACAACTTGAGTCATTGTATACAAAATTATCTATCTATTAAGCATACATATTTTATTCCTTTTCCGCTACTTATTGTATAAAGTTAAAAATGCATTACATTCACCAGAGATGCTAAATATTAGAAATTGGATAACGGTTATTATTAATGTACTTTTAAAAGAATAAAGGATACTAAAATAAATATAAGAAGATCAAAACAAAGAGTGTCGACCAATCAGATAAAGAGAGGCGTTTTCTCTGACCAATCACAGTTCAGCAAGAGTTGCCATGGTAACACTGTAAACAACATGGCTTCTCTCTCACGCCATAATATGGTTTCTGGAGGGATTTACGACCTTCCTAAAGTATCTTATAGTGAATCAACAAGATTATTATTGAAAGGTAACTGGTATTATTCCCGTCCTAAGATGACAGTAGTCCAGAACGTACGAACACCGTCCATAGTGAAACTTGTAGGTAAGACACGTAGGCACTGATTCTCAGATATTTTTTAAGGAAAAGTTTCACCACAGTTTTCTTTTTCCTTAATAAATGTTTTGATCAGCACATACGTCTCTTTTACCTATAATTTGCCGGTATCATCACAGTAAGTGTATCGAGACACAGGTACACGTAAGTATAATTATCATAAATGATGTAAATTACCTAGAATACCCCCCCCCCCACGAAAAAAAGTTAGACAAAGTGACTTATTTCCATTGGATCTTCCAACATAGTGAAGCTTGACGTGGCCCTGTAATGCTGTCTTCCAGCATCCTAATATTTGTTCCACACTAAAATGCAGGTATCTAATGCACGAGACTACAGTGTGCACTGTGCTCTCTGGGTAAGTAAGTTTATTCAGGTATACACAGATAGTTACATAGAATTATCGTACATAGCAGCAGACGTGTAGAGAACCTGGGATAACCCAAAAAAGACAGAGAGTGACTTATTTCCATTGGGCAGGTTATACATACTGAGAAGTATGTGTTCAGGGTATATATGTACTGAAAACTTAAATTAATCCCTATTTTAGGTATTGAAGTATTCTTGTTTGGTAGGAAAAAGGTTATCACTGTGAAGGCTTAATGATCCTCGTGTAGTTGATAGGCTTGAAACCTCCATTTACCAACTTTAACGCCGGTGAGGGGTTCTTGATCCAAGGAACTGAACCTGATTTTCTTGATTATCCCCCATTGCCCAAAGCGCTACATCAGCACTACCGGTTTAGCGCTCCCCAGTAATTATACAAGTTGCACCTGTTTTTTTTTTTTTTTTTTTTTTTTTTTTTTTTTTTTTCGCGATTGCACAACGGATATTTATACAAGAAGAAAGGCAATAATTTTCTGGCCGGTTTATAAGCTCGTGACAATAGCTTCTTAATGGTGGTGTCCAACAATAGTCAATAGCATAGTTTTACATTAGAAAGTTATTTAAGATGTCTCCCTAATTGGGGGCGATAATTTTCTCAGTATACATAGAAGGGTTCTGGTGGTATCCAATCTTCTTCGTCAGGTAAGTTACTCAAAATCATGGGTCGAGGGTAATCATCTTTATGAATAAAACGACGAACCCTCTGTGGGAGAGTCATTCTTTGAGTCCTGTGAGGCGGAGTATTGATGGTGTAATCGGTGGTATTTATCACTTGTATAGGATGTTCTCTATCTGGCATGTATAGTTCTTGTTTATAGTTCTTATTTATGGAATTTGCAGCTGGCCTCCCCTTCCTTGGATCAAAACTGATTATCTTTTGGTGTGTATGACTTGTGTTTCCCTATGAATATATTATAAATGCAATACAATCCTGATATGTTAATGAGTAAGACATGTACAACACACGATTCAAACATTTCTGTCGGTTATTTTATTGGAAACGTTGCGGTCTTGGGACCTTGGTCACTCAATTTGGATCGAGGTCTCAGCACCGAAACGTTTCCAACGAAATGTCCCAGTGTTTGCATTGTGTCTTTCCAACAAGCTGTCGGTATTATATTTTTACCACACATGCAACACTTGGGTATCTTTGTTGTCCAAACCTTTCGCTTGCGCAGCAGTCTTCACCAGTCCAGTACAGAATATTGTATTCGACTGATGAAACTTACTTTTCAGGCGAAACGTTTCGGCACTAAAGCTACATAAGTGCTGTATATATATGTGTCCTTACTTTTCAGGCGAAACGTTTCGGCACTAAAGCTACATAAGTGCTGTATATATATGTGTCCTGTAGCTGGATTGCTAACGCACTCTCCTCACACATTGAGGTCTGGGGGGTTCACTCCCCAGTACGGTTGGAAACATTAGGGCGTGTTTCTTTAAGATACCTTCTGGCCATTTGTTCACCCATCAGTAATAATGGGTACCTGGGTGTTAGTCGATTGGTGTGGGTCACATCCTGGCACAAAATTGACCTAATTTGCCCGAAATGCTCTGCATAACAAGCAGCTTTCTATATACGTAGTAGTATATCATTGATGTCAGCTAGGCTTGTATACCTGGTACATGTAGAAATGAAGATTATTATTTAATAACAGAAAGTTTCATATGTCTTAGTTGTGTATAAAAAATTAAAAAAAAAAAACGACAAGTTGATAAATGAGACAACATTTGGGAATCTTTATTAATCTGGAAACGTTTCGCCACTCAGCAGGTTCTTCAGTCCAGTGCAGAGAAGATTGGAGATGAGAAGTTTGAGGTAATCAGTCCCTCAACATGGAGTCGATGTGTTCACTCCATCAGTCTTGACAAATGTACAGTATATTCGCGGAGATGGGGCTTTTATACTGACGACAGGTGAGGTGGAGTGCTCTTCTCTGGTGACTCCGACTACCACTGCTCTGCCTCATCTGTCATCAGTATAACAGCCCCATCTCCACGAATATGCTGCACTTTTGTCAAGTTTCATGGATTGAACACATCGACTCTAGGCTGAGGGACTGATTACCTCAAACTCCTCACCATTTGCCACCTTTCTCTGCACTGGACTGAATAAGCCACAGCGTAGTGAAGCGTTTCCAGTATAAATTCCCAAGTGTTGCATAAGTGTGTCATTCATAGTTCTTGTTTCTCAGTAAATGCGCCTTTGCCTATTTTGTATTAACATTTTCCATACAAACTAAAAAAATTTTATTTTTAAGTTTTAATTTGATAAATGTGCAATTTGTCATAAAACAATAAATATTAAGCACGCTCGAGCGCTAATTTGTATTCACTCTGTCACAGTTGGTTACACCACATTGTTCCTTCAGGGGAATGGGGGGGGGGTCCCCTGATACCGGTGCAGGGCTCTTGCTCCAAGAAACTGGAGTATCCCCTTCCCTTATTTATTTTTTTATGTCTTTGCAAACAGTACATTGAGATTTTATATTTACAATAGTGGGTTGCAAAGCAAAGAGAGCCTCTATTATGCCTAGGCATTATGGGCCAACTTAACATTATTGGCTTACAGTCTACTTAACACTAAGGATTATATCATAGTTGTGCAGTAGGATTGTAATTATTTCATAGTTGAACAGTAGATTATTAATTATAAGTTAGTTAAATTTGTATAAGACAAAGAATATATTCATATAGTCTAAAATGCTTCAATTATATTCCTGTGAACAATGGATAAAAGGTTGAAAGTGACTGTTGAAGTTATGATGTGGGAGTACATAGGTGAGTATGTGTGTACTGAGTATTTAGCTTTTAGTCTAGGGTGATTAAATGGCTTTTGAGAAGAGTCTTAAATTGATTTTCAGACTGGGTTACTTTAATATCTTCTGGTAATGAATTCCATATTTTAGGGCCCTTTATGTGCATAGAGTTTTTACACAGTGTGATATAACACGAGGTATATCAAAAAGAGACTGTGTCTTGTGTCGTGGCCATGTGTCCTGTTGTAGTTGATGAGAAGTTTGAGTGGAGGGTTTATATTTGCGTGTATTGTTCTTTGTATGTAATACCTGGAGTTTACCTGGAGAGAGTTCCGGGGGTCAACGCCCCCGCGGCCCGGTCTGTGACCAGGCCTCCTGGTGGATCAGAGCCTGATCAACCAGGCTGTTACTGCTGGCTGCACGCAAACTAACGTACGAGCCACAGCCCGGCTGATCAGGAACCGACTTGAGGTGCTTGTCCAGTGCCAGCTTGAAGACTGCCAGGGGTCTGTTGGTAATCCCCCTTATGTATGCTGGGAGGCAGTTAAACAGTCTCGGGCCCCTGACACTTATTGTATGGTCTCTTAACGTGCTAGTGACACCCCTGCTTTTCATTGGGGGGATGCTGCATCGTCTGCCAAGTGTTTTGCTTTCGTAGTGAGTGATTTTCGTGTGCAAGTTCGGTACTAGTTCCTCTAGGATTTTCCAGGTGTATATAATCATGTATCTCTCCCGCCTGCGTTCCAGGGAATACAGGTTCAGGAACTTCAAGCGCTCCCAGTAATTGAGGTGTTTTATCTTCGTTATGCGCGCCGTGAAGGTTCTCTGTACATTTTCTAGGTCAGCAATTTCACCTGCCTTGAAAGGTGCTGTTAGTGTGCAGCAATATTCCAGCCTAGATAGAACAAGTGACCTGAAGAGTGTCATCATGGGCTTGGCATCCCTAGTTTTGAAGGTTCTCATTATCCATCCTGTCATTTTTCTAGCAGATGCGATTGATACAATGTTATGGTCCTTGAAGGTGAGATCCTCCGACATGATCACTCCCAGGTCTTTGACGTTGGTGTTACGCTCTATTTTGTGGCCAGAATTTGTTTTGTACTCTGATGAAAATTTAATTTCCTCGTGTTTACCATATCTGAGTAATTGAAATTTCTCATCGTTGAACTTCATATTGTTTTCTGCAGCCCACTGAAAGATTTAGTTGATGTCCACCTGGAGCCTTGCAGTGTCTGCAATGGAAGACACTGTCATGCAGATTCGGGTGTCATCTGCAAAGGAAGACACGGTGCTGTGGTTGACATCCTTGTCTATGTCAGATATGAGGATGAGGAACAAGATGGGAGCGAGTACTGTGCCTTGTGGAACAGAGCTTTTCACCGTGGCTGCCTCGGATTTTACTCTGTTGACTACTACTCTCTGTGTTCTGTTAGTGAGGAAATTATAGATCCATCGACCGACTTTTCCTGTTATTCCTTTAGCACGCATTTTGTGCGCTATTACGCCATGGTCACACTTGTCGAAGGCTTTTGCAAAGTCTGTATATATTACATCTGCATTCTTTTTGTCTTCTAGTGCATCAAGGACCTTGTCGTAGTGATCCAATAGTTGAGACAGACAGGAGCGACCTGTTCTAAACCCATGTTGCCCTGGGTTGTGTAACTGATGTGTTTCTAGATGGGTGGTGATCTTGCTTCATGAATAAGTATGGATGTTCTTAATGGTGAGCAGATTCAGACTTGAAAATTGGTGGAGTATGCTGGCAGGAGTGGGAATTCGTTATCATTCTTACTGCTGCCTTTTGCTGAATCAAATCAAATCTGATTGCCTCACATTCTCCGGATGCTGTCTGACCTCTACGGGGAGAAGAATGAAATTAGCTCAAAGGCACCCACACCACCATATGTAGTCGGACCAAGGTAAAACACTTAGCTCTGCTTGGCGCTTGAGTCTTGTAGGATTGCGTGGTCCTGTGGGCTAGAGCGTCATGTGATTTTCGCTCACCATGAGGTGGGCCAAAACGACATGGGTTCGAATCCTTGGCAAGTCGCATTGTTGTTACTGGTTCAATACCGCTCGTTCGTGGTTACAATAATTACGTATATACTGCTCGTGAAGGCTAGTACATCAAACGGGGAGTAGAATGAAATTAGCTCAGAGGCACTCACACTATCGTATATCCTCAGATCAAGGAAAAACACTTAGCTCTGCTGGGTGCTTGATTCTTGTACGATTGTGTGGTCCTGTGGGTTAGAGGGTCATGTGATTTTTGCTCAACATGAGGTGGGCCAAAATGACATGGGTTCGAATCCTTGGCTAGTCTGTGTTGTTATGGATTCAATACCACTCGTTCATGGTTACAATAATACTAATATATATATATATATATATATATATATATATATATATATATATATATATATATATATATATATATATAGGTAGTGTATTTAAAATATATATTTTAAATACACTACCTAACAGAATATTCCATTCTACTGAATGTACATATATGCAACCATATGACCTGTCTTTGTAATACTCATTTGTGCTTTATTGTTATCTGTTTACAATAATGTTTTATCACTGATTACATCATTGCTTAGTTAATCTTAAGTTAATTTTAAGCCTGCCCGTAATGCTATGCATACAAGTGGCTTTGGCATGCTGCTCTTACCTGTATTTTTTTGTACCTCTGTATGTATGTTCAAATTATTAAATGAATAAATAAATAAATAAAATAAATAAATAAATTAATAAATAAAATATATATATATATATATATATATATATATATATATATATATATATATATATATATATATATATATATATATATATATATATATATATATATATAGAGAGAGAGAGAGAGAGAGAGAGAGAGAGAGAGAGACCCATCTGGGTAACTAGGGATCCCAGGTAAGCTAGTTTTCTGTTCCAGCGACTCAGCGTTGCGGTTCAGAGGGGTAATTAAGCAAGTTTATTTATTTATACGAATACATTTACATAGATTATCATACATAACAGCATATGTGTAGAGAACCTAGGATGACCCAAAAAAGTCAATGTGACTTATTTCCATTGGGGTAATGCCTGCTGTATCTTGGGCTCGCGCCCCACCTCTGAGGAGCTGGATGAGATGTTCACATTATAATCAGTGACATATACGTAGCAATATGTACTTAGATATGTATCTCATGTGCACCTTATGTACTACATATATGCCATCTTTATATCAACAATGTATCTCTTAAATCTTTTGTACCATATTATGTAATAAAATATACCTATTGGTAAAAAAGAATGAGAAGATGGGGTGGTAGGGGAAGTGGAATATTCAAATAGCTTCAGGAAGAAATCCAAATATTCTTACTTGAAGCCTTTTTATCCACTTCTTCGAGGTTATGGGTCCCACAATTTGCACCAGAGGTGGACCCCATTATATATATATATATATATATATATATATATATATATATATATATATATATATATATATATATATATATATATATATATATATATATATATATAAAACTTTTATATAGTCAACCTATCCTAGCCACCCTATCTAAAAGAACTGTTAAACACCACTAACGACTATATACTTTTTGTAGTCCTGTAGACTAGCTAGTTAGGAGAGTTGCAAAGTGTTAGTAGTAAATGACCATCTACATGAAAATCTCTGTAGTCTGCAGAGGATTGCATGCAATCTCTGTGGTAAATGGTCCTATGGGTCATGCAGGAACTTTAAACCAGCGACCACCTTTGATATAAAATCAGAGAAATGTTTTTGAGTCTGCCCAAACGAGATACACCTGTAGGAGAAAATTACATCTATATTAAAAGATGTGGAGAAATTTTCTCCAGGAGGGGGGTATCAGCCCCTTTCAGCCCTGAACGGCCCAGCCCTCTCAGAAGGGGCAAGCATCTTGTTTACTGCTACAGCAAGTAATTGATCCCAGATGCAATACAAGTATGCGACGTGGTCAAGCGACCGCTGCTCCTTGCAAGAGTCCAGTGTTGCAAAGTGTAGTTTAATAAAAGACAGTCCATCTCTTACCTTAGCAGGACAAGGAAAATCCTGCTCCCACTTTATTACCATGGTAAAGATAGTGTACATTGTTGTCTATGCTTAAGACAGCAAGAATCAAGCATTCTGCTTTGCTTCATGGAGGGAATTTGGCAAGGAAGCAAAAACTACTAGGCCAGCTTTTCCTTTATGTTCGAGGGGCATTGCAGCGGCGTAGGATGCTGTGAGATCAGATTACTTTTCACCCTACTGGGATTCACACTGATGCCAGGATAACCAACAAAGAACACTGATCCGTGTGTTAGTGTGAATAAAGTGTCTCACAAAACACGATAAACACTTACAAAGAAGTGTGATCAGCTTCTTTAGTGATAGGATTGTGAACAATAAAGACAAACCTTGTGGAACATAGTGTACCAGCGTGCGTATTCCTTAGACTATGGAAGACGTGGACATCCAAGGACACTTCAGCTTCTATCAAGTCACTGATACCTGTCGAGGGTGTGAAGAACACCATAGCTCATGCTACAAGAGCAAGATAGGTTACAGATTTCTTGTAGTATGGGGGGCTGTGCAGTTCTTGTGTCGCAAGGAGTTTGTAATCAACCTATATAGTCGGCAGTGAGGTGCGGACTTTTGAGTCCACACAAGTAAGTCGTCAGCAATCAGTGAATGAAATATGCTGACATAACACCCCTTAGGGGTAAATTATTTGTTAACATAATATACATTTACAGCCCGTTGTGAAATGGATGAGACAGCTTTTCAAGACCTCGTCTGCAGGGGCGGCTGTGTGAACGATAGCTGTCTTATCAGCTAAGTACTCCCTATATTTAATCTTTAACCTTAGCTAGTAAACCATTTCTCAACAAAAGACAAGAACACCAATAAAATATCCTTTTTGAAAGACGTGTCAGCCTGGTATAACAGCTGGAAAATAAAATGGGTGGTTTGGATGGGGTTGTCTTGGAGGAGAGTGCCCCAGAGGGTGCTAGTGGTGTCCTGGAGGACAGTGTTCCAAATGGAGATAGCCCTGGTGATGAAATGGGTAAAGACAACATTATACAATTTATAGAGTTAAAAAGTAGCGATATTGCTGGAGATGGAACAAAAGAGGATGATACCTCAGGGAATAGTGTTGACACATTACCAGCAAAAACTGGTGGAAGCACTGGTATCCATACAAGGGAGGTAGGTAGTGGGGAAACAAAAAAAAAATGCACTAGCAGGGAATGCAGCCACAAAAAATACTAGCAAACAAAATTCCAATCTATGCAAATTCTATGTCTTGGGTATCTGCAGGCATGGTATATCTGGAAAAACAGGTGGGACATGCACCTTTGACCATCCCAAAAAATGTCACACTCACATGAAAACAGGAGGGTGCCACTCTCCTCACTGTAACTTATTTCACCCCGAAATGTGTCACTCGTCAGTCCATGAAAGAAAATGCAACAACTTAAACTGCCAGGCACATCTAAAGGGAGCAAGAAGAAACAGACCAGCCAGACCATGGGAAACGAAAGAGGAGAGCCATAACCTCTCCAGAGTTTTTTTTTTTTTAGTGCCAGGAAGGTAAAAAGACTGGCAAGAAATGACAAAAATCTTACACCAACTGAAAACACTTCTGGAGTAGAGGCACATTCATTGGTCTCCACTCCAGAACAACAGATATTAATGCCAGTAAATAAAACCCCACTAAATTCCATCAATATAACGACACTTATCTTTGTAAATATACAGGGTCTAATGCCATCAACAAACAACAAAATTCCTTACATCAAGAGACTGCTCACGGAGTCAAATGCAATGTTTGCAACCTTCACAGAGACCCACATAAAGGATCATTTTTGACAATGAAATATGGATCCCAGAGTATAACCTGTTCAGATGCGACAGACTAAACAGGCAACAAGGGGTAAGGGAGGGTTGGCTTATATGTCACCGAGTCGCTCATTTGCTCAGAACTACTAGTTAGTTTAGTTTAATATGTTTATTATGCATCCCATACCCATCCTGTGGGCGGTAGTCAAAAGATTACAGAGGTACATAATGGGTCCAGGGACTGGGCCTCAAAGTTTTGATAGCTGAGCAAGTTACAGAGGTAATGAATTCACAATACAAAGGTAATGAACTCACAATTTACAAAGGTAATGAACTCCAGGTAGGTCTAGTCACAATCATGACAAGTTACAAAGGTATTTACAGATTACAGAGGTACACAATGGGTCCAGGGACCGGGCTCCAAAGTTTTGATGGCTGAACTAGGTACAAGGTAATGAACTCACAAGTTACAAAGATAATGAATACTGTAAGAATGGTTACTTACGTTTATACATGGCTACAATCATGAACAAATTTTAGAGTAATGAGCAATTCACACTTCCACACCCGGTCACAACTGTAATGAGTTATTGGTGCAAATATTGATTGTTGAGTCACACACACACATATACAAATTCATACACACACACACACACACACACACAAACTCATACACACACACGCACACACACTCCTAGCAAACCTCAGAACAGCATTCCGACATCTTAATAAGGAATCATTCAGGACCCTGTACACCGTGTACGTTAGGCCCATATTGGAGTATGCGGCACCAGTTTGGAACCCACACCTAGCCAAGCACGTGAAGAAACTAGAGAAAGTGCAAAGGTTTGCAACAAGACTAGTCCCAGAGCTAAGAGGTATGTCCTACGAGGAGAGGTTAAGGGAAATCAACCTGACGACACTGGAGGACAGGAGAGATAGGGGGGACATGATAACGACATACAAAATACTGAGAGGAATTGACAAGGTGGACAAAGACAGGATGTTCCAGAGATTGGACACAGTAACAAGGGGGCACAGTTGGAAGCTGAAGACACAGATGAATCACAGGGATGTTAGGAAGTATTTCTTCAGCCACAGAGTAGTCAGTAAGTGGAATAGTTTGGGAAGCGATGTAGTGGAGGCAGGATCCATACATAGCTTTAAGCAGAGGTATGATAAAGCTCACGGCTCATACACACACACACACACACATACACATTCATACACACACACAAAAACACACACACACACACACACACACACACACACACACACACACACACACACACACACACACACACACACACACACACACTCACACACACACACACAGGAGCTTGGACTCGACCCCTGCAATCTCAACTAGGTGAGTGCACATACACACACACACACACACACACACACACACACACACACACACACACACACACACACACACACACACACACACACACACACACACACTTTAGTTTAATATCTTTATGCACCCCATACCCATCCTGTGGGCGGTAGTCAAAAGATTACAAAGGTACATAATGGGTCCAGTGACTGGACCCCAAAGTTATGATAGCTGAACTAGTTACAAAGGTAATGAACTCCAGGT
This sequence comes from Cherax quadricarinatus, assembly GCF_038502225.1. NCBI lineage: Eukaryota > Metazoa > Arthropoda > Malacostraca > Decapoda > Parastacidae > Cherax > Cherax quadricarinatus. The sequence goes on along the minus strand of NW_027195684.1, from coordinate 45,558 downwards.
AGATCTGGTCACTAATCATGGCAAGTTGCAGGAGTGTAACAAGCAATATTTTAGCAGAGATCACCCTCGGATGAAAGTGTGAACACTCATGAGCTATTAAATCTCTGCACCAAATTCACTTTAAAGCAGCAAATATAGAGCCTACAAGACTAGAAAATACGCTAGACCTCGTCTTCACTCACAACGACAATCTGATACTTGATATAACCATATTAAAAACAATTCACTCAGATCACAATAGGGGTACAGACATGTATGCACAGGGCTACTGACCAGCAAAATGTGATCAGTTATGAGGATGCCTTCACAAAATTCAACTTCAATAGCAAAAATATACAATGGGAACAATTCAACCATGTCCTAAATGAAACAAGCTGGGAAGATATCTTAAACAACACGGATCCGAACCTTTGCCTAGAAAAAATGAACTCTGGCACTTGAGGTCTGTCCAAGAAACATTCCATTAAGAAAAAGAAAGAGAAGATGTAAACTAAAGACACTCCCTTTACAACTGAAGGCGAAGAATCACAGAACTGCTGAGAGGGACCAATATATCTGTAATACATTGGGAGGCACTGGTCAGATAAATAGCAAATATTGAACTTAAGCTTGAGGAATCTTACAAGAGACAAGAATCTCAGGAAGAACTAAATGCCAGAAAGGAAACTGAAATAAAATAAATACTTCTCTTATGCCAAATCTAAGGGTAAAACATTCAGTACTAGTTGGGGGTGGTACTGCAATCTATTACTCTAACCAACTATCTTGTATTAGCACTAATTGCTTTAGTGATGAATATGGGGAATACATTTTTGCTAATTTTACTCTAAAAAACTTCAAGACGCCTATAACAATCGGTGCCATATACCGGATTCCCCACACAAATATCCCAAACTTCAGTGAGAATCTAAAGTCACTAATAACAAACAGACAAATGAACAAGAACCACCTTCTCTTAGCTGGAGACTTCAATATCAACCTTGGCCTACTTGATGATCAGACTGGAGTTTACCTGGAGTTTACCTGGAGAGAGTTCCGGGGGTCAACGCCCCCGCGGCCCGGTCTGTGACCAGGCCTCCTGGTGGATCAGAGCCTGATCAACCAGGCTGTTGCTGCTGGCTGCACGCAAACCAACGTACGAGCCACAGCCCGGCTGATCAGGAACTGACTTTAGGTGCTTGTCCAGTGCCAGCTTGAAGACTGCCAGGGGTCTGTTGGTAATCCCCCTTATGTGTGCTGGGAGGCAGTTGAACAGTCTTGGGCCCCTGACACTTATTGTATGGTCTCTTAACGTGCTAGTGACACCCCTGCTTTTCATTGGGGGGATGGTGCATCGTCTGCCAAGTCTTTTGCTTTCGTAGTGAGTGATTTTCGTGTGCAAGTTCGGTACTAGTCCCTCTAGGATTTTCCAGGTGTATATAATCATGTATCTCTCCCTCCTGCATTCCAGGGAATACAGGTTTAGGAACCTCAAGCGCTCCCAGTAATTGAGATGTTTTATCTCCGTTATGCGCGCCGTGAAAGTTCTCTGTACATTTTCTAGGTCGGCAATTTCTCCTGCTGATTTCATCAACAATATGAACAACACACTTCTCATACCAACAATAACTAAACCAACCAGGCTGACTGAGCCAAGTGCAACCATAATAGACCACATATGGACCAATATACTAGCCCCCCTTAAATCAGGGATAATCACAGACAGCACTACTGACCACTACCCAACCTTCCTCTTAACAAACATTAGTAAGCCACCACTCGAATACAACAAAGTTTCATTTAGACTCCATGACGAGGCCTCAATAAGGAATTTCACAGCAGACCTAGAGACTGTTGACTGGCCTACAGAATTCTCCAATGCCAATGGTATTGACGATTGGACAGACATTTTTCTTAACAAAATACTTAGACTATACAACAAACCTTGTCCTATAAAAACGAAACAGATCACGAATAAACGGCTTGGTTGCCCATGGCTAACCAGCAGCATTCTGAAATCCATTGATAAGTAACACCAATATGAAAAGCAATATAGACAGGGCTTAATACACAAAGATATTCTTAAACAATATTCAACAGTTCTCACCAAATTAATAAAGAAAGCCAAACTGTACTACTCCAGCAGATTCACTGACACAAGAGGAGATATAAAAAAGACCTGGAAAACACTTTCCCAGATTCTGGGGACCCATAAACTGAAAAAAAAACAAGAATATTGTTCTAACTAAACCTCATGAAACACCACTACATCCCACTGATACAGCTAACAAGATAAACGACTTCTTCTCAAACATAGGATCTAATCTCGCCAGTAAAATCCTACATACTAATGCCCATGCCGGGGACTACCTAGATGGGAATTTCCCAAATTCCTTCTATCTTGTACCAACTGAGCCCACGGAAGTCACCGCGATCATAAAGTCACTTAAAAATAACTCGGGGAATCTGTCTCACGTCCCACCATTATTGTACAAGCGAGCGGCCCATGTCCTTTCGCATGCTATTACATTATTTTTTAACAAGTCACTAGAAACTAGCACTTTCCCGACACTACTCAAGACAGCAAGGGTTACACCAATACATGAAGGTGGTGACCCTACAGACGTAAACAACTATAGGCCAATATCAAACTTACCATTGCTATCCAAGATCTTCGAGAAACTCGTGCACAGGAGACTATATTCATTTATAACGTAACAAAACATACTCAACCCCTGCCAATTTGGATTCAAAAAATAAAAGCACTAATGATGCAATTATAAAAATGCTAGACCTGCTTTACACAGCATTGGAAAATAAGGAATATCCGCTAGGAATTTTGATTGACCTAAGAAAAGCGTTTGACACAGTAGACCACGGCATCCTACTCCACAGACTTGACCACTATGGTATAAGAGGCCATGCGCTTGCATATTTTAAATCCTACCTTTCTAATAGGTATCAGTATGTTACCATTAAAGACACAGCCTCATCAATACGTCCACTTGATACTGGAGTTCCGCAGGGAAGTGTCCTTGGACCCCTGCTCTTCCTCATTTACATCAATGATCTTCCAAACATATCCCAACACCTGAAACCCATTCTCTTTGCTGACAACACGATTTATGTCATCTCCCACCCTAATCTTGCCACCCTCAACACTGTTGTTAACGAGGAGCTGATCAAAATATCGACTTGGATGACAGCCAATAAACTTACGCTTAACACTGACAAAACCTACTGTATTATGTTTGGTAGCAGAGCAGGTGTTGCGTAACTTAACATTAAGATCGACAACACTCTAATTGCCAGACATAATGAGGGCAAATTCCTTGGCCTATACCTCCACAACAACCTAAATTTCAGCACCCATATCCAACACATAACAAAAAAAGTACCCAAAACGGTGGGGATCCTCTCCAAGATACGATACTACGTACCGCAAACTGCCCTTCTCACACTATACCATTCATTTATATATCCATACCTCACCTATGCTATCTGTGCTTGGGGTTCAACTGCAGCAACACACCTTAAGCCAATAATAACCCAACAAAAAGCCACAATAAGAATAATCACTAAATCCCATCCCTGGCAACACACTCCCCACTCTTCATAGATCTAAACTTACTCCCTGTTCAGAACATCCACACTTACTACTGTGCAGTCTATATCTACAGGACCTTAAATTCCAATATTAACCTTGACCTAAAATGCTTTCTTGATAGTTGTGACAGGATCCACAGGCATAACACCAGACACAAACATCTCTATGACATTCCCCGTGTTCGACTAAACCTTTACAAAAATTCAATGTATTTCAAAGGACCTAAAATCTGGAACACCCTACCTGAAAACTCTAGAACTGCAGATACATTCATCACTTTCAAAACTACAGTTAGAAAACATCTTATCTCCCTGATACACCCCGACAACTAACTACATGATAACCACCTGGTGGTTCACAATTACACTCACTCACCCACTGACTATAAACCCAGAAATACTAATCTTAATCTTAAAATAATAAACCCTAACTAGTCATAAGTTTGCCTATGATACTCCAATATAGACACTTTGTATTGTGCCAAAACAAAAGCATTCACATTGCTAAACTCACAAATTATGATGTAGTCACTTAGCCTTAATACCATAATCTGTAAGGATTTAATGTTAAGATTTAATCTAAGTCTGCTCGAAATGCCTAGCCATGCTAGGTGTCCTAGTGACCCCCTCTGTAATTAGTATTTTATAACATGTAAACCACACAATACCCAAAACCTGTAAACCCCACATTGTAACCCTTATAGAGAATAAACTTGAATTGAATTGAATTGAATTGAATAGTGATATTTTCTTCCATTCAATGGTAATTCATATTGGTAATTATCACTTATGCAATGAAGTTGACTTTTTTGGCATTTTGGAAAAAGAGTTTGGCCGCATATGGGCTGGGAAGTCTGGCGACCCTGGTGCCCTATACTCGGATTTTTGCTTTTCATGACTTCGTGTAAAAAATGTAACCGGACCTTTACATGCATTGGTACTTGTCCAAGTGGACCCTTGCTCATAGTAGTTGAGTAGCCCTGCTGTAGAGGATAAACAAAATGCAGATGTAGTATACACAGACTTTGTGAAAGCCTTGGACAAATGCGACCATGGTGTAATAGCACACAAAATGTGTGATAAAGGAATAACAGAAAAAAATGGTAGATGGATCTATAACTTCATAGCAAATAGAACACAAAAAGTAATAGTAAACAGAGTAAAATCTGAGGCAGCTACGATGAAAAGCTCTGTTCCACAAGGCACAGTACTCGCTCCCATCATATTCCTCATTCTCATATCCTCTGCAGATGACACCCAAATTGCCATGACAGTGACCTCCATCGAAGACATTGCGAGACTCTAAGCTGACATCAACCAAATCTTCAAATGGGTCACTCAAAACAATATGAAGTTAAATGAAGAGAAATTTGAACTACTCAGATTTGAAAAACTTTAGGAAATTAAAACTGTATCATGGTATACAATAAATTCTAACCATAACAGTAGAGCGACAAAGTAATGTGAAGGACGTGGGAATGATAATGTCAGAGGATCTCGCCTTCAAAGACCACAATGTATCTACCGCATCTGCTAGAAAAATGATAGGATGGATAATGAGAACCTGTAAAACTAGGGACGCCAATCCCATGATGATTCTCTTCAAATCGCTTGCTCTCTCTAGGCTGGAACACTGCTGTACACTAACTGCCCCCTTCAAGGCAGGCGAAATTGCTGACCTGGAGAGTGTACAAAGAATTTTCACAGCACACACAACTACGATAAATCACCTAAATTACTGGAAATAATTGAAGTCCATTGATTTGCATTCCCTGGAACGCAGGCGAGAAAGATACTTGATAAGTGTCAGGGGCCCAACTACCTCCCAGCATACATAAGGGGGATTACCAATAGACCCCTGGCTGTCTTCAAGAAGGTGCTGGACAGGCACCTAAAGTCAGTACCTGACCAGCCTCACTGTGGTTCGTATGTCAGTTTGCATGTGGCCAGCACTAACAGCCTTGTTGATCAGACTCTGATCCACCACTAGGACTGGTCTCAGACCGGGCCGAGGGGGCGTTGACCCCCGAAACCCTCTCCAGGTATGTGTGGAGGGTGTCCTAGTTCCCCAAGTGACGTCTTAGACCTCTAAACTGCAGTTGCCTCAAAAACCTAGGAAGCCTGGTTACAAGTCATGTTTCTGACCAATCCCGAACACACATCACTTGGGAGCTATGCTACCCTCTTCACATGGGATCGAATTCTACTGACTGTGATCTTTCTCTGTATATACCTCCACTTGTTTCTGCGTGATGCATTGATATAAAATAGCTTGTGCGGCCAGCACATACAGGAGAGTGAAATAGCTGGAAACCATGCCTGAGGCTCACTGGTGTGTCCGGGGCTAGGAAGAAATGTCTTTTAACCAGACTAACTGGCTTTTTGAGTCATCTGTAGCTTATGTAATAAATAATAATAATAATAATAATAATAATCTTTATTTCTACAAATACATGTACAAGGTATACAGGCCTAGCTGACATCAATGACATACTACTACATAGAAAGCCGCTTGTTATGCGGAGCATTTCGAGCAAATTAGGTCACTTTTGTCCCAGGATGCGACCCACACCAGTCGACTAACACTCAGGTACCCATTTTTACTGATCGGTGAACATGGACAACCGGTGTAAGGAAACACGCCCAATGTTTCACCCTTTGCCGAGAATCGAACCCGGACCCTCACTGTGTGAAACAAAAGCTTTCGCCATGGTGAGGGTCTAAGCTTCAAACAACTGTTTGCCATACTCCTTGCACTCAAATGCGTCCATGTATCTAAGGTTGACACTTTAATTGTAACTGATTCTCTGTTATCCATAAATGCTCTCAACTCATTAAGTATAAATTGTGGCATGCTTGTGTCAGACGCCAGACACAGGTATGGTAAGATTGTGGACAGTGGAGTCAGAGTGCACATGCTGTGGATTCCATCTCACATTGGTCTTCAGATGCATGATAGAACTGATAAACTGGCTAAGCTGTATGCTTTCAAAGAGGGAGTAGATTACAATCTTGGGTTGTCAGTTAGCAGTTTGAGAACAATAATACAAAAAGAACTTCAAATGAACTTTATTAACTTAAGACTTAGGGAGATTGACACCAGTCAGTCCATCTATCATCATTCCATCATGCAGGAGGAGCCGCATGTCTATGGTGCATCCAACAAAATAAGCAGACTCTTGGATGTCACTACCGCCCGGCTCCGGCTGGGTTACAAGTAACTTTGGCAGGTTAAATCACCACCACCAGATGTCGACCAAACGAAATGTAAACTTTGCCAGATGGACTATTGTCACACCCTGCGTCATTATGTACTGGAGTGCGATCATATTAATGAATTTCGAGACAACACATTCAGAAATGTTCAAGAAATGGCAAAGTATTTTATCCACAGTGGTATATTACAGTCCATTCTGGAGAAATACCCTGACTTTGCAAGCTGTAAATAAAGCATTACCTTGTGTGTGTGTGTGTGTACTCTCCTAGCTGAGGTTGCAGGGGTCGATTCCGAGCTCCTGGCCCCGCTTCTACACTGGTCGCTACTAGGTCACTCTCCCTGAACCGTGAGCTTTATCATACCTCTGCTTAAAGCTATGCATGGATCCTGCCTCCACTACACCGCTTCCCAAACTATTCCACTTACTGACTACTCTGTGGCTGAAGAAATACTTCCTAACATCCCTGTGATTCATCTGTTTCTTCAACTTCCAACTGTGTCCCCTTGTTACTGTGTGTGTGTGTGTGTGTGTGTGTGTGTGTGTGTGTGTGTGTGCGTGTGTGTGTGTGTGTGTGTATGTTTGTATGCTCGTGTGCATGTGTCTGCGTGCACCCTCGTGTGTGTGTGTGTGCGCGCGCGCGCTCGTGTGGGTGTATGACCCACTTAATATTTGAACTCATTACAATTGTGACCGGGCGTGGACGTGTCAGTAGCTCATTACTTTGTAATTTGTTCATGATTGTAACCATGTACATGTATAAGAGTGTAGATGATTCATTACCTTTGTAACTTGCCATGATTGTGACCAGATCTACCTGGAGTTCATTATCTTTGTAACTAGTTCAGCTATCATAACTTTAGGGTCCAGTCCCTGGACCCATTATGTACCTCTGTAACCTTTTGACTACCGCCCACAGGATGGGTGTGAGGCTCATAATAACCATATTAAACTAAACTAAGACGTCACTTGGGGGAGCTATGCCACCCTCCATACATGGGTTTGAATCCTGCTGATCTTTCTTTGTATATACCTCCACTTGTTTCTGCGTGATGCATTGATATAAAATCGCTCGTGTGGTCAGCATATACAGGAGAATGAAATAGCTGGAAACTAGGCCTCCTAATGGATCACAGTCTGATTAACCCGGCTGTTACTGCTGGCTACCCACAGTTCAACATAAACGAAAACAAACTTTATTTCTATCTGCAGTATTATAAAATGTAATTTACATGTAATAAAATATCAAGCACAAAAGAAAGCCACTAGCATGCAGTGTAATGTGGAGCCTAGCGAGGCTGGTCAGGAACTGACCTTGGGAATCTATCCAGTTTCCTCTTGAAGATAGCAAAGGGTCAATCAGTATTTTCCCCTATTGCATGGTGAGAGGCTGTTGAATAGCCTTGAACCCCTTACATTTATTGTGCTTCTCAGGGTATTCATGATACTCCTGCTTTTCATTGGGAGTTATTTGGCACTGTCTACCGAGCCTCTGGTTTCGTAGGGAGTGATTCATGTGTGCATATTTGGGACCAGTCCCTTCTAAGATTTTCCATGTATCATTTGTAGTGTTTCATTGTCGTCTTCGTTTCGAGTACAGGTCGAAGGAGTTCAAATGTTCCCGGAAATTTAGGTGTTTGTACATTCTCTAGATCTGCAGTATTCCAGCCTAGAGAGAACAAATGACTTAGAGGACCATCACTAGTGTGGCATTCCTTGTTTTTAAAGTTCTCATTATTCATTTTATCATTTTCCTAGCGGCTGTGAATATATAATTAACAGTTGTGCATTGTGACCATTTTTAATATATAACCTATCTGTGGAATGACAAAGGATCACAAGGAGTTCTTCCATCAAGGACTAAGGGTGCATCCTTTCTTTTCTTGGATCGTACCTGATTGCTTCCCATTCCCCAGGACCTACATAATTATTACGTGTTTAGCGCTTCCTCTTGAATAAAATAAAATCAATTTAAAATGAGTTCTCTTGTTGGTTCAACAGAATTGTTGCAGGAGGCTGCAGTGAACCTGCAGCACCAGCGACACATTGAGCGCTGGGTTGGTGCTGGCAAGTCCCTCCCTCACCATGAAGCACTGGGTGGACGCTCTCGTCCCACTCGCCGACCTCCCTCTTCCTCCTCTTCCGCCTCCTCTTCCAGCAGCTGCAGGCAGACCTCAAGACCACACATGCAGACCAAACGCTCCCACGAAGCTATCAAGAGCATGGGTCTCTACCAGCCCAACACACACTATGTTCCTCCACCTCCCAGTGAGTAGTGCATGGGCTCTCTTCTCACATTATCATTAGACACACTGCACTGTGCAAATATCTCCCACTTGAAAACTATGCGTTGTGGCTAAGGTATATAGAAGGGTTAATGTGTGAAACGAGAAAGGTGCAAGATTAAGGGATGAATTGCGGATGAGTGGGAAGGAAAGGTGGCTGTTCCGTACGGTATTCTGTCAGCTATATCGTCCTGTAATTTCCTACCGTTTCGCCTTTCTGTCGCATTGTGCAGTACGGTAAAAAAAAATGTACCTTATCTCCCCGTAACTCCATACCTTTTCCATACTTTTAAAGAAATATAATTCTGCCCCTTTTGATTTCAGCTAGCTGAGCACTGTTAATATGTCTTCCACTTAAAGCCCCAGTAATTATAACAGCGGTAGCAATGACTTTAATATCGATGAAACTCCCAAACAGCAACTGTGAAGTCAGCTGATTTATTCAAGCACATAAAACAAACACACACACACAAGAAAGGAATGATCTCATCAACAGCAGCCAACATGGTTTCAGGGACGGGAAATCCTGTGTCACAAACCTACTGGAGTTCTATGACATGGTGACATGGAGAGGGGTGGGTGGATTGCATATTCTTGGACTGCTAGAAGGCGTTTGACACAGTTCCACACAAGAGATTAGTGCAAAAACTGGAGGACCAAGCACGGATAACAGGGAAAGCACTACAATGCATCAGGGAATACTTGTCAGGAAGACAGCAGCGAGCCATGGTACGTGGCGAGGCGCCAGAGTGGGCACCTGTGACCAGCGGGGTCCCACAGGGGTCAGTCCTAGGACCAGTGCTGGTTCTGGTATTTGTGAACGACATGATGGAAGGAATAGACTCTGAGGTGTCCCTGTTTGCAGATGACGTGAAGTTGATGAGAAGAATTCACTCGATCGAAGACCAGGCAGAACTACAAAGGGATCTGGACAGGCTGCAGACCTGGTCCAGCAATTGGCTCCTGGAGTTCAATCCCACCAAGTGCAAAGTCATGAAGATTGGGGAAGGGCAAAGAAGACCGCAGACGGAGTACAGTCTAGGGGGCCAGAGACTACAAACCTCACTCAAGGAAAAAGATCTTGGGGTGAGTATAACACCAGGCACATCTCCTGAAGCGCACATCAATCAAATAACTGCTGCAGCATATGGGCGACTAGCAAACCTCAGAACAGCATTCCGACATCTTAATAAGGAATCGTTCAGGACCCTGTACACCGTGTACGTTAGGCCCATATTGGAGTATGCGGCACCAGTTTGGAACCCACACCTAGCCAAGCACGTAAAGAAACTAGAGAAAGTGCAAAGGTTTGCAACAAGACTAGTCCCAGAGCTAAGAGGTATGTCCTACGAGGAGAGGTTAAGGGAAATCAACCTGACGACACTGGAGGACAGGAGAGATAGGGGGGACATGATAACGACATACAAAATACTGAGAGGAATTGACAAGGTGGACAAAGACAGGATGTTCCAGAGATTGGACACAGTAACAAGGGGACACAGTTGGAAGTTGAAGACACAGATGAATCACAGGGATGTTAGGAAGTATTTCTTCAGCCACAGAGTAGTCAGTAAGTGGAATAGTTTGGGAAGCGATGTAGTAGAGGCAGGATCCATACATAGCTTTAAGCAGAGGTATGATAAAGCTCACGGTTCAGAGAGAGTGACCTAGTAGCGATCAGTGAAGAGGCGGGGCCAGGAGCTCGGACTCGACCCCCGCAACCTCAACTAGGTGAGTACACACACACACACACACACACACACACACACACACACACACACACACACACACACACACACACACACACATCATGTATGAAAGGCCCCTGGGAGCTAGTGATCATGTGGTTCTGTGCTTCGACTACATAGTTGAGCTCCAAGTGGAGAGAGTAGCAGGAATAGGCTGGGAAAAGCCAAACTACAGAAGGGGGAACTACTCAGGCATGAGGAACTTCCTTCAAGACATTCAGTGGGAGAGGGAACTCACAGGAAAACCAGTACAAGAAATGATGGACTGTGTGGCAACAAAATGCAAGGAGGCAGAGGAGTGGTTTGTTCCCAAGGGAAACAGAAATAATGGGAAGAACAGAACGAGTCCTTGGTTCACCCAAAGGTGTAGGGAGGCAAAAACTAGGTGTACTAGAGAATGGAAAAGGTACAGAAGACAGAGAACTCAGGAAAATAAAGAAATCAACCGAAGAGCCAGAAACGAATATGCACAGCTAAGAAGGGAGGCTCAGAGACAATATGAAAATGACATAGCATCAAAAGTAAAGACTGACCCGAAGCTGTTGTACAGCCACATCAGGAGGAAAACAACAGTCAAGGACCAGGTAATCAGACTGAGGAAGGGTGATGGGGAATTCACAAGAAACGACCAGGAGGTATGTCAGGAGCTCAACACAAGATTTAAAGAGGTATTTACAGTGGAAACCAGTAGAACTCCAGGAAATCTGAACAGGGGGGCACACCAGCAAGTGCTGGATGAGGTACATATAACCAAGGAGGAGGTGAAGAAGCTGCTATGCGAACTTGACACCTCAAAGGCGGTGGGACCAGACAACATCTCTCCATGGGTCCTTAAAGAGGGAGCAGAGATATTGTGTGAGCCATTAACAAAGATCTTCAACACATCATTTGAAACTGGGCAACTCCCTGAGGTATGGAAAATGGCAAATGTAGTCCCAATTTTTAAAAAGGGAGACAGACATGAGGCACTAAACTACGGACCTGTATCACTAACGTGTATAGTATGCAAGGTCATGGAGAAGATCATCAGGAGGAGAGTGGTGGGGCACCTGGAAAGAAACAAGTGTATAATTGACAACCAGCACGGTTTCAGGGAAGGAAAATCCTGTCACAAACCTACTAGAGTTTTATGACAAGGTGACAGAAGTAAGACAAGAGAGAGAGGGGTGGACACTGGAGGACAGGAGAGATAGGGGGGACATGATAACGACATACAAAATACTGAGAGGAATTGACAAGGTGGACAAAGACAGGATGTTCCAGAGATTGGACACAGTAACAAGGGGACACAGTTGGAAGTTGAAGACACAGATGAATCACAGGGATGTTAGGAAGTATTTCTTCAGCCACAGAGTAGTCAGTAAGTGGAATAGTTTGGGAAGCGATGTAGTAGAGGCAGGATCCATACATAGCTTTAAGCAGAGGTATGATAAAGCTCACGGTTCAGAGAGAGTGACCTAGTAGCGATCAGTGAAGAGGCGGGGCCAGGAGCTCGGACTCGACCCCCGCAACCTCAACTAGGTGAGTACACACACACACACACACACACACACACACACACACACACACACACACACACACACACACACACACACACACACACACACACACACATCATGTATGAAAGGCCCCTGGGAGCTAGTGATCATGTGGTTCTGTGCTTCGACTACATAGTTGAGCTCCAAGTGGAGAGAGTAGCAGGAATAGGCTGGGAAAAGCCAAACTACAGAAGGGGGAACTACTCAGGCATGAGGAACTTCCTTCAAGACATTCAGTGGGAGAGGGAACTCACAGGAAAACCAGTACAAGAAATGATGGACTGTGTGGCAACAAAATGCAAGGAGGCAGAGGAGTGGTTTGTTCCCAAGGGAAACAGAAATAATGGGAAGAACAGAACGAGTCCTTGGTTCACCCAAAGGTGTAGGGAGGCAAAAACTAGGTGTACTAGAGAATGGAAAAGGTACAGAAGACAGAGAACTCAGGAAAATAAAGAAATCAACCGAAGAGCCAGAAACGAATATGCACAGCTAAGAAGGGAGGCTCAGAGACAATATGAAAATGACATAGCATCAAAAGTAAAGACTGACCCGAAGCTGTTGTACAGCCACATCAGGAGGAAAACAACAGTCAAGGACCAGGTAATCAGACTGAGGAAGGGTGATGGGGAATTCACAAGAAACGACCAGGAGGTATGTCAGGAGCTCAACACAAGATTTAAAGAGGTATTTACAGTGGAAACCAGTAGAACTCCAGGAAATCTGAACAGGGGGGCACACCAGCAAGTGCTGGATGAGGTACATATAACCAAGGAGGAGGTGAAGAAGCTGCTATGCGAACTTGACACCTCAAAGGCGGTGGGACCAGACAACATCTCTCCATGGGTCCTTAAAGAGGGAGCAGAGATATTGTGTGAGCCATTAACAAAGATCTTCAACACATCATTTGAAACTGGGCAACTCCCTGAGGTATGGAAAATGGCAAATGTAGTCCCAATTTTTAAAAAGGGAGACAGACATGAGGCACTAAACTACGGACCTGTATCACTAACGTGTATAGTATGCAAGGTCATGGAGAAGATCATCAGGAGGAGAGTGGTGGGGCACCTGGAAAGAAACAAGTGTATAATTGACAACCAGCACGGTTTCAGGGAAGGAAAATCCTGTCACAAACCTACTAGAGTTTTATGACAAGGTGACAGAAGTAAGACAAGAGAGAGAGGGGTGGATCGACTGCATATTTTTGGACTGCAAGAAGGCCTTCGACACAGTTCCTCACAAGAGGTTACTGCAAAAGCTAGAGGATCAGGCACACATAACAGGAAAGGCACTGCAATGGATCAGAGAATATCTGACAGGGAGGCAACAACGAGTCATGGTACGCGACGAGGTGTCAGAGTGGGCGCCTGTGACAAGCGGGGTTCTACAGGGGTCAGTCCTAGGACCTGTGCTGTTCTTGGTATATGTGAACGACATAACGGAAGGGATAGATTCAGAAGTGTCCTTGTTTGCAGATGATGCGAAATTAATGAGAAGAATCAAATCGGATGAGGATCAAGCAGGACTACAAAGAGACCTGGACAGGCTACAAGCCTGGTCCAGCAACTGGCTCCTTGAATTTAACCCTGCCAAATGCAAAGTCATGAATATTGGGGAAGGGCAAAGAAGACCGCAGACACAATATAGTTTAGGTGGCCAAAGACTGCAAACCTCACTCAAGGAAAAAGATCTGGGGGTGAGTATAACACCGAGCATATCTCCTGAGGCGCACATCAATCAGATAACTGCTGCAGCATACGGGCGCCTGGCAAACCTACGGATAGCGTTCCGATACCTCAGTAAGGATTCGTTTAAGACTCTGTATACCATTTACGTCAGGCCCATACTGGAGTATGCAGCACCAGTTTGGAATCCACACCTAGTCAAGCACGTCAAGAAATTAGAGAAAGTGCAAAGGTTTGCAACAAGACTAGTCCCAGAGCTACGGGGATTGTCCTACGAAGAAAGGTTGAGGGAAATCGGCCTGACGACACTGGAGGACAGGAGGGTCAGGGGAGACATGATAACGACATATAAAATACTGCGCGGAATAGACAAGGTGGACAAAGACGGGATGTTCCAGAGAAGGGACACAGACACAAGAGGTCACAATTGGAAGTTGAAGACTCAGATGAATCAAAGGGATGTTAGGAAGTATTTCTTCAGTCATAGAGTAGTCATGCCGTGAAATAGCCTAGAAAGTGACGTAGTGGAGGCGGGAAATATACATAGTTTTAAGGCGAGGTATGATAGAGCTCATGGGGCAGGGAGAGAGAGGACCTAGTAGCAATCAGCGAAGAGGCGGGGCCAGGAGCTGTGACTCGACCCCTGCAACCACAAATAGGTGAGTACAAATAGGTGAGTACAACACCAAGCACATCTCCTGAAGCGCACATCAACCAAATTACTGCTGCAGCATATGGGCGCCTAGCAAACCTCAGAACAGCATTCCGACATCTTAATAAGGAATCGTTCAGGACCCTGTACACCGTGTACGTTAGGCCCATATTGGAGTATATGGCACTAGTTTTGAACCCACACCTAGCCAAGCAGGTAAAGAAACTAGAGAAAGTGCAAAGGTTTGCAACAAGACTAGTCCCAGAGTTAAGAGGTATGTCCTACGAGGAGAGGTTAAGGGAAATCAACCTGACGACACTGGAGGACAGGAGAGATAGGGGGGACATGATAACGACATGCAAAATACTGAAGGTGGACAAAGACAGGATGTTCCAGAGATGGGACACAGCAACAAGGGGCACAGTTGGAAGTTGAAGACACAGATGAATCACAGGGATGTTAGGAAGTATTTCTTCAGCCACAGAGTAGTCAGGAAGTGGAATAGTTTGGGAAGCGATGTAGTGGAGGCAGGATCCATACATAGCTTTAAGTAGAGGTATGATAAAGCTCACGGTTCAGGGAGAGTGACCTAGTAGCGACCACTGAAGAGGCGGGGCCAGGAGCTTGGACTCGACCCCTGCAACCTCAACTAGTTGAGTACACACACACACACACACACACACACACACACACACACAAATATACAAACACACACACACGCACACACACACACACACACACCAGCGACAGTATGAAAACGACATGGCATCGAAAGTCAAATCTGACCCGAAACTGCTGTACAGCCACATTAGGAGGAAGACAACAGTCAAGGACCAGGTGATAAGGCTGAGGAAAGAAGGTGGAGAACTCACAAGAAACGATCAAGAGGTATGTGAGGAGCTCAACACGAGATTTAAGGAAGTATTTACAGTAGAGACAGGAAGGACTCTGGGGGGACAGACCAGATGGGGACACCAGCAAGGAATACACCAACAAGTGTTGGACGACATACATACAGATGAGGAGGAGGTGAAGAAACTGCTAAGGGACATCGATACCTCAAAGGCAATGGGACCGGACAACATCTCCCCGTGGGTCCTTAGAGAGGGAGCAGATATGTTGTGCGTGCCACTTACCACAATCTTCAACACGTCCCTGGAAACTGGGCAACTACCTGAGGTATGTAAGACGGCAAATGTAGTTCCCATTTTTAAAAAAGGAGACAGAAAAGAGGCACTAAACTATAGACCTGTGTCATTGACGTGTATAGTATGCAAAATTATGGAGAAGATTATCAGGAGGAGAGTGGTGGAACACCTGGAACGGAACAAGAGTATAAATGCCAACCAGCACGGATTCACGGAAGGCAAATCTTGTGTCACAAACCTTCTGGAGTTTTATGATAAAATAACAGAAGTAAGACACGAGAGAGAGGGGTGGGTTGATTGCATCTTCTTGGACTGCAAGAAGGCCTTTGACACAGTTCCTCATAAGAGATTAGTGCAGAAGCTAGAGCATCAGGCGCATATAACAGGAAGGGCACTGCAATGGATCAGAGAATACCTGACAGGGAGGCAACAACGAGTCATGGTACGTAATGATGTATCACAGTGGGCACCTGTGACGAGCGGGGTCCCACAGGGGTCGGTCCTAGGACCAGTGCTATTTTTGGTATATGTGAACGACATGATGGAAGGGTTAGACTCAGAAGTGTCCCTGTTTGCAGATGATGTGAAGTTAATGAGGAGAATTAAATCTGATGAGGACCAGGCAGGACTTCAAAGAGACCTGGACAGACTGGACACCTGGTCCAGCAAATGGCTTCTCGAATTTAATCCTGCCAAATGCAAAGTCATGAAGATAGGGGAAGGGCACAGAAGACCACAGACAGAGTATAGGCTAGGTGGCCAAAGACTGCAAACCTCACTCAAGGAGAAAGATCTTGGGGTGAGTATAACACCGAGCATGTCTCCGGAAGCACACATCAATCAGATAACTGCTGCAGCATATCGGCGCCTGGCAAACCTGAGAACAGCATTCCGATACCTTAGTAAGGAATCATTCAAGACACTGTACACCGTGTATGTCAGGCCCATACTGGAGTATGCAGCACCTGTTTGGAACACGCACTTGATAAAGCACGTCAAGAAACTAGAGAAAGTACAAAGGTTTGCGACAAGGTTAGTTCCAGAGCTAAGGGGAATGTCCTATGAAGAAAGATTAAGGGAAATCGGCCTGACGACACTGGAGGACAGGAGGGTCAGGGGAGACATGATAACGACATATAAAATACTGCGTGGAATAGACAAGGTGGACAAGGACAGGATGTTCCAGGGAGGGGACACAGAAACAAGAGGCCACAATTGGAAGTTGAAGACACAAATGAGTCAGAGAGATAGTAGGAAGTATTTCTTCAGTCACAGAGTTGTAAGGCAGTGGAATAGCCTAGAAAATGACGTAGTGGAGGCAGGAACCATACACAGTTTTAAGACAAGGTTTGATAAAGCTCATGGAGCGGGGAGAGAGAGGGCCTAGTAGCAACCGGTGAAGAGGCGGGGCCAGGAGCTAGGACTCGACCCCTGCAACCACAAATAGGTGAGTACAAATAGGTGAGTACACACACACACACACACACACACACACCGACCAATCAAGCTGATTCTCAGGACGGAAACAGTGCGGAACAGGATCCTCCAAGAGAAACCACGATTGAAATACTCGGAAGAGTACAAGAGGGTGTTCCTAGACAGAGACAGAACAAAATCAGAACGACAGCAGCTGAGGGAGAGGACAAA
Source organism: Cherax quadricarinatus (assembly GCF_038502225.1). Classification (NCBI taxonomy): domain Eukaryota; kingdom Metazoa; phylum Arthropoda; class Malacostraca; order Decapoda; family Parastacidae; genus Cherax; species Cherax quadricarinatus. The sequence continues at coordinate 28,058 of NW_027195684.1, read as the reverse complement.
AAAGCGAAAGGAGCTAGGAAAAGAGACAAGGAGGGAACCAGCAGAGGTCAGTCAGAGCAGAACAGAACAGCAAGGGCAAGCACACACACAACTACTCTCAGAACCATACAACCTATCACACCATCCCAACACACACTACAATCCATACCCACAGCCTCCACCCAACACCGAGCTATAGAATCCCACAGTATGCCACCAGGTCTCCCACCCTCACAGGCCCTCCAAACCACGGTGTTGGAAAGGAAACTGAAGGTATGGTACACAAACGCTGATGGAATAACAAATAAGTGGGAGGAGTGGCATGAAAGAGTCAAAGAAGCATCACCGGACATCATAGCTCTCACAGAAACCAAGCTTACAGGTATGATAACAGATGCCATCTTTCCAACGGGATACCAAATCCTGAGGAAAGACAGAGGGAACAGGGGGGGTGGAGGAGTGGAGTTGCTGATCAAAAATCGCTGGAATTTTGATGAGCTGGAGAGAGGAGACAGCGGAGAAGAAAGTGATTACATAGTGGGAACACTTCACTCTGGAGGTCCCAAGGTGGTAATAGCAGTGATGTATAACCCACCACAGAACAGCAGGAGGCCAAGGCAAGAGTACGACGAGAGCAATAGAGCGATGGTTGACACACTGGCTAGAGTGGCCAGAAGAGCTCATGCATGCAGGGCAAAGCTCCTGATCATGGGTGACTTTAACCACAAGGAGATCGATTGGGAGAACTTGGACCCACATGGGGGCCAAGATACATGGAGGGCTAAGATGATGGAGGTGGTACTGGAAAACTTCATGTGCCAACACGTAAGGGACACTACAAGAGAGAGAGGAGAGGATGAACCAGCAAGGCTGGACTTAGTATTCACCTTGAGTAGTGCAGATATCGAGGACATCACATATGAAAGACCCCTTGGGGCCAGTGACCATGTGGTTTTAAGCTTCGAATACACAGTAGAGCTACAAGTGGAGGGAGAAGCAGGAAGGCCAGGACGAATGAAGCCAAACTACAAGAAAGGGGACTACACAGGAATGAGGAACTACCTGAACGGGGTTCAGTGGGACAGAGAACTGGCAGGGAAGCCAGTTAATGAGATGATGGAAAATGTAGCAACAAAATGCAAGGAGGCTGAGGAGACGTTTGTACCCAAGGGTAACAGGATTAATGAAAAAGCCAGGATGAGCCCATGGTTTACCCAAAGGTGCAGGGAGGCAAAAACCAAGTGTGCTAGGGAATGGAAGAAATATAGAAGGCAAAGGACCCAGGAGAATAAGGAGAACAGTCGTAGAGCCAGAAACGAATATGCACAGATAAGAAGGGAGGCCCAAAGACAATATGAAAATGACATAGCAGCGAAAGCCAAATCTGACCCGAAACTGTTGTACAGCCACATCAGGAGGAAAACAACAGTCAAGGACCAGGTAATCAGGCTAAGGAAGGAAGGAGGAGAGACAACAAGAAATGACCGTGAAGTATGTGAAGAACTCAACAAGAGATTCAAAGAAGTGTTCACAGAGGAGACAGAAGGGTCTCCAGAAAGACGGAGAGGTGGGGCACACCACCAAGTGCTGGACACAGTGCACACAACCGAGGAAGAAGTGAAGAGGCTTCTGAGTGAGCTAGATACCTCAAAGGCAATGGGGCCAGATAACATCTCCCCATGGGTATTGAGAGAGGGAGCAGAGGCGCTATGTGTACCCCTAACAACAATATTCAATACATCTATCGAAACAGGGAGATTGCCTGAGGCATGGAAGACAGCAAATGTAGTCCCAATCTTTAAAAAAGGAGACAGACATGAAGCATTAAACTACAGACCAGTGTCACTGACATGTATAGTATGCAAAATCATGGAGAAGATTATCAGGAGAAGAGTGGTGGAACACCTAGAAAGGAACGATCTCATCAACAGCAGCCAACATGGTTTCAGGGACGGGAAATCCTGTGTCACAAACCTACTGGAGTTCTATGACATGGTGACAGCAGTAAGACAAGAGAGAGAGGGGTGGGTGGATTGCATTTTCTTGGACTGCAAGAAGGCGTTTGACACAGTTCCACACAAGAGATTGGTGCAAAAACTGGAGGACCAAGCAGGGATAACAGGGAAGGCACTACAATGGATCAGGGAATACTTGTCAGGAAGACAGCAGCGAGTCATGGTACGTGGCGAGGTGTCAGAATGGGCACCTGTGACCAGCGGGGTCCCGCAGGGGTCAGTCCTAGGACCAGTGCTGTTTCTGGTATTTGTGAACGACATGACGGAAGGAATAGACTCTGAGGTGTCCCTGTTTGCAGATGACGTGAAGTTGATGAGAAGAATTCACTCGATCGAAGACCAGGCAGAACTACAAAGGGATCTGGACAGGCTGCAGACCTGGTCCAGCAATTGGCTCCTGGAGTTCAATCCCACCAAGTGCAAAGTCATGAAGATTGGGGAAGGGCAAAGAAGGCCGGAGACGGAGTACAGTCTAGGGGGTCAGAGACTACAAACCTCACTCAAGGAAAAAGATCTTGGGGTGAGTATAACACCAGGCACATCTCCTGAAGCGCACATCAACCAAATAACTGCTGCAGCATATGGGCGCCTAGCAAACCTCAGAACAGCATTCCGACATCTTAATAAGGAATCATTCAGGACCCTGTACACCGTGTATGTTAGGCCCATATTGGAGTATGCGGCACCAGTTTGGAACCCACACCTAGCCAAGCACGTGAAGAAACTAGAGAAAGTGCAAATGTTTGCAACAAGACTAGTCCCAGAGCTAAGAGGTATGTTCTACGAGGAGAGGTTAAGGGAAATCAACCTGACGACACTGGAGGACAGGAGAGATAGGGGGGACATGATAACGACATACAAAATACTGAGAGGAATTGACAAGGTGGACAAAGACAGGATGTTCCAGAGATTGGACACAGTAACAAGGGGACACAGTTGGAAGCTGAAGACACAGATGAATCACAGGGATGTTAGGAAGTATTTCTTCAGCCACAGAGTAGTCAGTAAGTGGAATAGTTTGGGAAGCGATGTAGTGGAGGCAGGATCCATACATAGCTTTAAGCAGAGGTATGATAAAGCTCACGGCTCAGGGAGAGTGACCTAGTAGCGATCAGTGAAGAGGCGGGGCCAGGAGCTCGGACTCGACCCCCGCAACCTCAACTAGGTGAGTACAACTAGGTGAGTACACCAAGACTATGCCAGAGCTGGGGATTGCCCAAAGAAGAAAGGTTGGGGGGAAATGGGCCTTTGACGACACGGGAGGCCAGGAGGGTCAGGGGAGACATGATAACGACAAAAGAATACTCCCGGGAAAGACGAGGTGGAAAAGGGGGATTTCCCCAGAGAAGGGACACAGACACAAGAGGTCACAAAAGTTGAAGACTCAGATGAAAAAAGGGGGATGTTAAAAAGTATTTCTTCAGCCTGAGTAGCCCCCGTGGAAAAAAGCCAGAAAGTAAGGGGGAACGATAAAATTTTTTAAAGGGGAGGTATGATAGACCCTCATGAGGCGGGGAGAGAGGGGCCCTAGTAGCAAAAAGGAAGGGGGGGGCCAGGACCCAGGGACCTGACCCCCTAAAACCAAAAGGGGAGCACACGCAAAACACATGCACTGTGCATTTTTTTCCCATAATTTCGTCACAGAAATATTCTGTTTTGGCTAAATTAAACTTTCCCGATAAAAAATTTAAAATCATCCATGATATTTTTCATTAAAAAAAAAAAGGTTTAAAAAAATTTATAGCGAAAATCTGACGAGAGAGACCCAGTGTGGGATAAACTGATGAGAGAGTTACCCAGGTGTGGGAAAATATGGGGAGTTTTCCCCGGTGTGGATAAATCTGATGAGAGAGTTTCCCGGGGGGATAAATCTGACGAGGAACCCATTTTGGATAAACTGATGGGGAATTACCCAGGTGTGGGATAAACTGATGGGGGTTACCCAGGTGTGGATAAATCTGATGAGAGTTTCCAGGGGATAAATCTGACGGGGGTTTAATTTTTGGGATAAAAACTTTAGAGAGTTTCCCATTTTGTGGGATAAACCCGATGGGGAGTTACCCAGTGTGTGATAAACCCGACGAGAGAGTTACCCAGGGGGGGATAAATGATGGGGAGAGACCCCCTGTGTGGATAAACTTTACGGGGAGTTCCCCGTGTGGGATAAATCTGATGAGAGAGTTACCCGGTGTGGGGTAAAATTTACGAGAGAGTTACCCATCAGGGGGTAAATCTGATGAGAGAGTTACCCATGTGGATAAATCTGACGGGGGAGTTACCCAGGAGGGGGTAAATCTGACAAGAATTACCCAGGTGTGGATAAATCTGAGGGGAGAGACCCAAAATGTGTGGGATAAATCTGACGGGGAGTTACCCAGTGTGGGGGGATAAATCCGATGGGGAGAGTTAACCCCCCGTGTGATAAACGATGAGAGAGTTACCCAGTGGGGGGGATAAATTGACAAAAGTTTCCCAATGGTGGGGTAAATCTGATTTAGAGAGTTTCCCCGGGGTGGGATAAACTGACGAGGGGAGGTTTCCCAGTGTGGGATAAACCCGACGAGAGAGTTACCCAGGGGTGTGATAAATCTGAGAGGAAAAACCCCGCGGGGTGGGGTAAACTGAAGGGGATTTCCCCGTGTGGGAAAATCTGATGGGGAGTTCCCGGGGTGGGATAAATCTTTATGAGAGAGTTACCCAGTGGGGGGGAAAAACTTAGAGAGTTACCCGTGTGTGGGTAAACTGACGAGAGAGTTACCCAGCGGGATAAATGAGTTTCCCCAGGGGGGGAAAAGACGGGGAGAGTTACCCGGGGGTGGGAAAATCTGACGGGGAGTTACCCCGGGTGGGATAAACCCTGAAGAGTTACCCAAAATGTGTGGGGTAAATCTGATGAGACAGTTACCCAGGGGGTGTGGGGTAAATCTGACGAGAGAGTTACCCAGGGGTGGGGATAAATCTGAAGGGGAGAGTTTCCCAGGGGTGGATAAACTGATGAGAGAGTTACCCAGTGTGTGGGTAAATCTGATGAGAGAGTTACCCAGTGTGTGGATAAATCTGATGGGGAGTTACCCATTTTGGATAAATCTGACGAGAGAGTTACCCAGGGGGTGGGGTAAAAACTGATTTTAAAATTACCCAGTGTGTGGATAAATCTGACGGGGAGTTTCCCAGGGGGGGATAAATCTGACGGGGAGTTACCCCGCGTGTGGGAAAACTGACGGAGAGACCCCAGTGTGTGGGGTAAATCTGATGAGACAACCCCGTGTGTGGGGTAAAAACTGATGGGGAGTTAACCCCGGGGTGGATAAATCTGACGGGGAGAGTTACCCGGTGTGGGATAAACCCCGACGAGAGAGTTACCCAGGGGTGGGATAAATCTGACGGGGAGTTACCCAGTGTGTGGGGTAAACTGACGGGGGACCCGGTGTGGGGTAAATCTGACGGGGAGTTACCCCGGTTTACCTGGGGTTTTCCTGGAGAGAGTTTTTGGGGGTCAACGCCCCCCCGGCCCGGGCCCGGGGACCAGGCCTCCCGGTGGATCAGCGCCTGATCAACCAGGCCGCGCTGGCTGCACGAAAACCAACGCAGGCCACACCCCGGGCTGATCAGAACCCATTTTAGGTGCTTGTCCAGGCCAGCTTAAAAGACGCCGGGGCTGTGGAACCTTGTGTGCGGGAGGCAGTTGAACAGTCTCGGCCCCCGACACTTTTGTGGCTTTAACGTGAGTGACACCTCTTTTTTTTGGGGGGATGGGCATCGTCGCAAGTCTTTTGCTTTCAGTGAGGTTTTTGGGGCTTTCGGACTAGTCCCCAGGATTTCCATATAATCAGACCCCCGCTTTCCAGGAATACAGGAGAAACCCAAGCGCCCCCAAAATTTGAGGGGATCTCCGTTATGGGCCCCGTTCTCGACATTTTCTAGGTCGGCATTCACCTCCTTGAAAGGTGCTGTTGGGAGGGGAAAAATTTCCAGCCTAGAAAAAAAGGACCGAAGGGGGGTCACAGGCTTTCCTAGTTTTGGGTTTCCCATTATCCATCCTGTCATTTTTCAGCAGAGGGATTGATACAATGTTATGGTCCTTGAAGGTGAGATCCCCGACAAATCACTCCCAGGTCTTTGAGTTGGTGTTTCGCCTCATTTTGTGCCAGAATTTGTTTTGTACTCTGATGAAGATTTAATTTCATGTTTACCATATCTGAGAAATTGAAATTTCATGTTGAACTTCATATTGTTTTCTGCAGCCCATGAAAGATTTGGTGATGTCCGCCTGGAGCCTTGCAGTGTCCGAAGGGAAAACACTGTTCAGATTGGGGCATCGCAAAGGAAGACACGGGCTGTGGCTGGGGCATCCTTGTCTATGTGATATGAGGATGAGGGAAAAAGATGGGGCAACGCCTTTGGGGAAAGAGCCACCGAGCTGCCTCGACCCTCTTTGACGACTCCTTGTGTTTTGTTATGAGGAAATTATAATCCATCGACCAACTTTTCCTGTTATTCTTTTGCGCGCATTTTGGCGCTATTACGCCATGGTCACACTTGTCGAAGGCTTTTTCAAAGTCTGAAAATTACATCTGCATTTCTTTTTTCCCCAGGGATTTAGGACCTTTTCAGTGATCCAGTGTGAGAAGACAAAGGGTGTTCAAACCCATGTTTCCCTGGTTGTAACGATGGGGTTTTTGGGGATGGGTGGGGATCTTGCTTTTAGACCTTTCAAAGATTTTTGGGTATGGGGTGTTAGTGCTATTGGTCTGTGTTCTTTGTTGTTGCTTTTCTGCCCCCGGGAGTGGGGGAGCGTTGTTTTAACTGAGGACGACCCCGGTCCATGTCCTCCATAGGATGGAAAAAGGGTCGTGATAGGGGCTTGCAGTTCTGATGAACACAGAGTTCCATGAGTCTGGCCCTGGGGAGGGCATCGTCATTTATCGCCCAAGTCATTTGGGTCGGGGTAACATCGGATAGGCTTGGTTAATAAATTTTTGGGTTTCATAAAAATTATTTTGATTTTGATTTGTCGGAGCGGTTTTAAAAAAATGAGTATTTGGGACTTGAGTAGCTACTCATTTCCTTGCTGTCATCTTTTTAGGACCCATCTTGTTTGACCCCCATGACGTTGTTTCATTTTTATTTGGATAGGAGAAGAAATATGGGTTTCGATTTAAGGCTTTTTGTTCTTCCCGCGATTCCTGACTCCCGGATTTTTAGCTGTCGATGTTGCCATTTTCTGACCAGGTTCCTGCGCATTTCTGATATATTGACCTCTTTTGCCCTTTTATTCTTTTTTCCCTCGCCTGAAAGGAGCGCCGTCTTTCTATTTTACACTCCCCCTTTTCAGAGGGAAAAAGCCTTGTGATACATCGAGTGCCACCGAGTTAATCTGTTCTGGAAAGTTTGGGGGCTTTTCTTAATATCTTTCCCAGTTTTTATCGGTTAGGGCTTGGTTTACTTTGGGCCCACTCTTTTTTGTTTTTGTTTTTAAGTTGAATTTGGTGAATGCTCCCCCGTGACTAGTCTCATTTGTCGGTCTGGGGCTCCACGCATACATGTCTGAAACCCCCCAAATTTTTGATCTGAGATATTGTTTTTTGGGTATGGTGACATTTTTTTTTAGAAAACCCTCATTTGGGTTTTGGGGAAAAACTGATGAGAGAGTTTCCCAGGGGTGGGATAAAATGAGGAGAGTTACCCAGTGTGTGGGGTAAATCTGATGGGGAGAGTTACCCAGTGGGGGGATAAATCTGAGAGAGGTTACCCGTGTGGATAAATCTGATGAGAGTTACCCAGTGTGTGGATAAATCTGACGGGGAGTTACCCCGGGGTGGGATAAATTTGATGGGGTTACCCGGGGGGGGGATAAATCTGATGAGAGTTACCCCGGGGTGGGGTAAAATGATTTAGAGAAACCGGTGTGGGGATAAATCGATGGGGGTTAAGGGGGTGTGGGTAAACGGGTGGGGAGTTACCCGTGTGTGGGGTAAACTGACGGGGAGTTAAATTTCCCGTGTGGGATAAATCTGACGGGGAGTTACCCCGGGGTGGGGGTTTAAACTGATGAGAGAGTTACCCAGTGTGTGGGGGTAAACTGAGGGAGAGTTACCCAGTGTGTGGGATAAACTGATGAGAGAGTTACCCAGGGGGTGTGTGGGGTAAATCTGACGAGAGAGTTACCCGGTGTGGGGTAAACCCAGGAGAGAGTTCCCCGGGGTGGGATAAATCTGACGGGGGTTTCCCCGGGTGTGGGATAAACTGATGAGAGACCGGGTGTGGGGGTAAATCTGATGAGAGAGTTACCCGGTGTGGGGATAAATCTGATGAGAGATTTCCCGGTGTGGGATAAATCTGATGAGAGAGTTACCCAGGTGTGGGATAAAAACTGATGGGAGAGTTACCCAGGTGTGGGGTAAATTGATGAGAGAGTTACCCATGTGGGATAAATCGACGAGAGAAATTTAATTGGATAAAGATGAAAGAGTTACCCGGTGGGGGGATAAACTGATGAGAGAGTTTCCAGGTGTGGATAAATCTGATGAGAGAGTTAAAAAAGGGGTGGGATAAATTGAGAGAGGTTTTCCCAGTGGGGATAAATCTGATGGGGAGTTTCCCCGTGTGTGGGGTAAATCTGAAGGGGGAGTTACCAGTGTGTGGGGTAAAACTGATGAGAGAGTTACCCTGTGTGTGGATAAATCTGATGAGAGTTACCCCGTGTGGGGATAAATCTGACGGGGAGTTACCCAAGTGTGGGAAACCCCGATGAGAGTTACCCATGTGATAAATCTGATGAGAGAGACCAGTGTGTGGGATAAATCTGATGGGGAGTTACCCAGTGTGTGGATAAATCTGACGGGGAGAAATTGGGGGAAAATCTGACGAGAGAGTTAACCCCGTGTGTGGGGTAAATCTGACGGGGGTTACCCAAAATGTGTGGGATAAATCTGAAGGGGAGTTTCCCGCGTGTGGGGTAAAACGACGAGAGTTACCCCTGTGGGGGGCCCGGGGGGATAAATCTGAGACAGTTACCCAGTGTGGGATAAACCTGAGAGATACTTGTGTGTGGGGTAAACGACGAGAGAGACTAAAAGGGGGTGGGGTAAATCTGAGAGAGAGTTTCCCCGTGTGTGGGGGTAAATTGACGAGAGAGTTACCCCCGGTGTGGGATAAATCTGAAGGGGAGTTACCCAGTGTGGGGTAAATCTGACGGGGAGTTACGCAGGGGGGATAAAACTGATGAGAGTTACCCAGGGGGTGGGGTAAATCTGAGGGAGAGTTACCCAGCGGGGATAAATCTGATGAGAAAAACCCCAGTGTGTGGGATAAATTGACGGGGGTTACCCAGGGTGGGGGAAAAGGGTGAGAGAGTTACCCGGTGTGGATAAATCCCGACGGGGAGTTACCCGGTGTGTGGGGGTAAACTAGGGGAGAGTTACCCGGGGTGTGGGGTAAACTGATGAGAGAGTTACCCGGGTGTGGGATAAATCCGATGAGAGAGTTCCCCGGTGTGTGGGGTAAATCTGATGAGAGAGTTACCCCGGGGTGTGTAAACCCGAGGGGAGAGTAACCCCGCGTGTGGATAAACTTTACCAGGGGAGGTACCCAGTGTGGGATAAATCTGAGAGTTACCCAGGGTGGGATAAATCTGATGGGGGTTACCCAGGTGTGGATAAATCTGAAGAGGTTTTCCCCGAAAAGGGGGGATAAATCTGATGAGAGAGACCAGGGTGTGGGGTAAATCTGACGAGATTTTCCCCAGTGTGGGATAAATCTGATGAGAGAGTTAACCCCGGGTGGATAAATCTGACGAGAGAGTTACCCTGGTGGGATAAATCTGATGGGAGAGTTACCCGGGTGTGGGGTAAATCTGATGAGAGAGTTTCCCGGTGTGTGGGGTAAATCTGATGGGGAGTTACCCGGGGTGGGATAAACTGATGGGGAGTTACCCAGGTGGGATAACCATGAGAGAGGTTTCCCCGGGGGATAAATCTAAGGGGAGTTACCCGTGGGGTGGAAAACCCGACGAGAGAGTTAATGAAAAGGGGTGGGGTAAACCCGATGGGGAGTTTTCCCGCGGGATAAACTGATGAGAGTTACCCAGCGTGTGGGGTAAATTGATGGGGAGTTACCCCGGTGTGGGGTAAACCCGATGAGAGAGTTACCCAGGGGTGGGGTAAATCTTTACGGGGAGTTACCGAGTGTGGGATAAATCCGATGGAGAAAGTTTCCCGGGGGGTGGGGTAAACTTTATGCTTACCCAGTGTGTGGGGTAAAACTGATGAGAGTTACCCAGGTGTGGGGTAAATCTTTACGAGAGACCCGCCCCTGTGGGGTAAATCTGACGAGAGAGGTTTTCCCCCCCGGTGGGATAAACCCGACGGGGGTTTCCCAGGTGTGGGGTAAATCTGATGAGAGAGTTTCCCAGGGGTGGAATAAACTGATGAGAGAGTTACGCAGTGTGTGGAATAAATCTTTACGAGAGAGTTACCCGGTGGGATAAATCTGATGAGGGAACCCAGGGTGGGATAAATCTTGACGAGAGAGTTACCCAGGGTGGGATATATCCTTTACGAAAAAGAGTTACCCCGGTGTGGGGTAAATCTGACGAGAGATTACCCAGGGTGGGATAAATCTGATGGGGAGAGTTACCCCGTGTGTGATAAATCTGAGGAGAGAGTTACCCCCCGGGGTGTGATAAACTGAGGGGAGAGTTACCCAGGTGGGATAAATCTGAGGGGAGAGTTACCCCCGTGTGTGGGGTAAATCCGACGGGGAGTTACTCAGTGGGGTGGAAAATAAAGGGGTTACCCAAAGGGGTGGGATAAATCTGACGAAAGAGTTTCCCAGGTGTGGATAAATCTGACGAGAGAGTTACCCAGGTGTGGGATAAATCTGATGAGACAGTTACCCCGTGTGTGGGGTAAATCTAGGGGAGAGTTACCCAAAATGGTGATAAACTGATGAGGGGTTACCCAGGTGTGGATAAACCCGACGAGAGAGTTTCCCAGGGTGTGGGGGTAAACTGACGGAGAGGAAATCAGGTGTGATAAACTGAGAGAGAGTTTCCCAGTGTGTGGGGTAAAACTGACGAGAGAGTTACCCCAGGTGTGGATAAATCTGATGAGAGAGTTACCGTGTGGGATAAATCTGAGGAGAGTTACCCCGGGGTGTGTGATAAATCTGGGTGGGGAGGGTTTCCCCCGTGGGATAAATCTGACGAGAGCCCGGGTGGGGATAAACCCCCCGGGGGTTACTCAGGGGTGTGGGTAAATCCGGGGAAGAAAATTACCCCGGTGTGGGTAAACCGGGCGAAAATTACCCAGGGGTGGGATAAATCTGACGAAAAAGAGTTACCCAGTGGGGGATAAACCAGAGACAAAATTACCCAGTGTGTGGGGCAAAATAGAGAGAGTTAACCCCCGGGGGGATAAATCTGACGGGGAGTTACCCAGGGGTGGAAAATCTGACGAGAGAAAATTTCCCAGTTTGTTGGATAAATCCGAGAGAGTTATTTGTGGTGGGATAAACCGACGAGAGAGCACCCCGCGTGTGGGAAAAACCGACGAGAGTTTAAGGGTGATAAATCCGACGAGAGTTACCCAGGGTGGGGTAAAAACTGACGGGGAGTTACCCAGGTGTGGGGGAAAAATGACGGGGAGTTTCCCAGTGTGGTGATAAATCTGACGGGGAGTTAATTTGGGGTAAATCGACGAGAGAGTTACCCAGGTGTGGGGTAAATCTGGGCGAGAGTTACCCCAGCGTGTGGGGTAAATCTGACGGGGGTTACCCGTGGTGGGATAAATCTGATGAGTCACCGGGGGGGGATAAATCTGATGGGGGTTAACCCCCGGGGGTGGGATAACCTGAGAGAGTTACCAGTGTGTGGGGTAAATCTGGGCGAGAGTTAAACCCGCGTGGGATTCTGACGGGGAGTTACCCGGGGGTGATAAATCTGAGAGAGAGTTAAACCCGCGTGGGGTAAATCTGATGAGAGAGTTACCCGCGTGTGGATAAATCTTTACGGGGAGTTACCCAGGGGTGGATAAAACCGAGGGGAGAGTTACCCCGTGTGTGGGGTAAACCCGACGAGAGTTTCCCGGGGTGGATAAATCGACGAGAGAGTTACCCAGTGTGTGGGTAAATTGACGAGAGAGTTAACCAGCGTGTGGGTAAATCTGACGAGAGATTTCCCGGGTGTGTGGGGGAAACTGATGAGAGAGTTAATTTGGGGTGGGATAAATTTGACGAGAGTTACCCCGGGGTGGAGCAAATCTTTACGAGAGAGTTAAACGCAGGGTGGGATAAATTTTGACGAGAGAGTTAACCCCGTGTGGGGTAAATCTGACGAGAGAGCCCGTGGTGGGATAAATTGGGGGAGTTACCCCAGTGTGTGGGATAAATCTGACGAGAGAGTTACCCAGTGGGGGGGGATAAATCTGACGAGAGAGTTACCCAGTGTGTGGGATAAATCTGACGAGAGAGTTACCCCGTGTGTGGATAAATCTGATGAATTAAACTATAAATTGAAGTTCCAAAAACAACAACATTAACAACTTTATCATTGACAGATTACAGTGATATGATTAACACAGCTGTATGACCCTTGTGGGTTTAGCGCTTAGTTTTCATTATAACATAATTATGATAAACAATGTAGCAAAAACAGTTTTCTTTCGTTTTTTTTAAAACATATTTTCAAAATGTGCATCTAGACAAATTGAAACGTCTTAGTTTTCGAAAATTTGACGGTATTAAATGAAATTCTAACAGCAGCAACTAATGTACCGAAATGAAATATATAACTGACATTTCGGAAACAATTATATCGGCCTGGTGGCTAAAGCTCTCGCTTCACATGGTGAGGGTCTGGGTTCGAGTCTCAGCCACGGTAGAAACATTGGGTGTTTCTTTACACCTGTTGTATATGTTCACACATCTGTAAAATGGGTACCTGGGTGTTAGTGGACTGGTATGAGTCGCATCTTGGGACAAAACTTACCTAATTTGCCCGAAATGTTCAGCATAACAAGCGGCTTTCTGTATAGTAGTATGTCACTGATGTCAGCTAGGACTGAATACCTTGTACATGTACTTGTAGTAAATAAAGATATCATTATTATAATGATAGGAACTTTGGAGGTGAACTACTCATCAAGACTATGACACTCAAGTTGTGCCGTTAAGTGTATCACCTACAATATTATAGCAGGGTGGTTATACTTGCCTTTAGAACAATATTGAGGGCTATTTCCTTCCCCTCCCAACTTTTGGTAATGGTGTTATCACCAGATTTCACCAGGTTTTACCTGGTGTCACTCTGCATATCCTGTCCTCTATCACCAGACTTAAAATTTAGAAAAAAATACAGATATATATCGGTGGAGTTTCACTTTGTGGCTGCGGCTGGCTGTACAGTATACTACCTGGTACGCTATTATTTTGTCTGTTTTTCGTACTTGAAAAGTACCGAACCCTACTTTAAGGTAAATACCGTACCGCACTTTTAATACTAAAAACAATCATCCTTACCGTACCGTTCTGCCAGCCTAGGTGGGGAAGGTAATGTTGTGTGAGATTTATTTTTTTTGTTTTTAAGTTTAATATCTTCATGTACCCCCATACCCATTCTGTGGCCGGTAGTCGAAAGATTACAGAGGAGAGGCAAGACATATGTGATCGGGTAGGTGGTTAAATGGTAGGTAAGGTAGGTGATTCGGTGGGGGGGTATGTAGTTAGCATGTGGGAGGGAAGGTTGGAGGTTATTGGGTGTGTGAGAGGGAAGGTAGGTTATTGGGTATGCAGGAGAAGTGGCATTCCTCCCTCCGCTATCCGGAACGCTTAAGTTACACTGGTCAGTAAATTTAGAAACTTTGTGACTCGGAGAGAAATGGTATTTTGTTTTGCTGAGAACGAATATAACCGTAATAACAATCGAATGGTAAGTTTCCAAGAAAATTTATTTACACGTTTTTCATATAATAATAATAATAATAATAATAATAATAATAATAATAATAATAGTAATAATAATATCTACATTTACTACAAGTACATGTACATGGTATACAGGCCTAGCTGACATTAATGACATATGACATATGTCATAAGTCATTGATGTCAGCTGGGAGAATGCAACCTTTCTTCCTGAAAGCTTTTCCCCCTGAAATGTGTCACTCTTCAGTTCAGGAAAGACAATGCTATAACTTATATTGCAATGTACACCGCCTGAAGGATACAAGAACATACAGAACATCCAGACCATGGGAAAATCTGGGTAGCCACAGCTACTCCAGAGAGGTTTTTTAGCGCCAGGAAGGGAAAAAAGCTGGCAGGAAATGATAGAAATCGTACACCAACTCCAATCATTTCTGGAGTAGAATCACAGTCAATGGCCTTCACTCCAAAACAACAGATATTAGTGCCAGGAAAAAAAGACACCCCCCCCATACCACCAATCCGACGACATTCATCTTTGCAAATACGTATACAGGGTAACGAACAACAAAATACCTTTCATCCGTGGACTGCTTACAGAGTCAAACGCAATGTTCTCGGTTTTCACAGAGACCCATATAAAGGATCACCTTGACAACGAAATATGGATCCCGGGTTGCAACCTATACAGATGTGATAGAGTGAACAGACAAAAAAAAAAGGGGGGGGGGCGAGGTTGGCCTGTATTATCACAGTCACTTATATGCTTGGAACTACTAAGTGCCTCAAATGATGTAGTTGAAGTTTTGGCAGTAAAGGTCGAGATTATATACAAGCCCCCTGCAACTTCCCAACAATTCCAGGAACAGCTTGTGAAAATAGATCACTGTCGGGAAAATCTTTCAGCTCCTGTCTCCAACATCTTGCTCCTGGGAGATTTCAACCTAAGGCACCTAAAATGGAGGAATGTAGCAAATAATGTTGTAACAGAGATAACACCAGCTCAGATGAAAACTCGCACACCCACGAGCTTTTAAATCTTCACCAAATTCACCTTAAACCAGCAAATAATAGAGACAACAAGATTGGAAAATACACTGGACCTCATCTTCACTAACAATGATCTGATACGAAATATTACCATATCAAAAACAGTATACTCAGTTATATGGACAGTTAAATATTTAGAAACAAATTTTGAAAATGTCAAACCATACCCCAGCCGGGATTGAACCCGCGGTCAATAGAAATGCATGTACATGTATAAACTGCAACATCTGATATAGTAGCTCCCGTCCAGTAGCAATCAGTGAAGAGGCGGAGCCAGGAGCTATGAATCGACCTCTGCAACCACAAATAGGCGAGTACAACTGAAAGTTCAAAATTGAGAGCGTGCCTGTCTGCGGTGGCAAGGTAGAGTCCCAGCCCCTTGACCCGCCTCTTACAAGCATATAACTGGTTTGACAACTTTTCTATATCTTGAGCCATATGTATAAGGATTTGTCATTCTACTTTTCAAGGCTGATGAAATACTTCCCAGTGGTTCACTTGCATTAACTTCCATCTGTGTCCCCTTGTTCCGTTTCCAGTCTTTTGATTATTATAATCAAAAGGAAGCGCTAAACCTACCAGGGTCATACAGTTCCAGTATTTTGAGCAATTTCTTATTCTGTCCACCTTGAGTTTATGTGCCGGCGAGGGGTTCCTAAGCCAAGCAACTCGACTATCGTCTTTTCTCTGGATCTTACTCGATTGTCTGCCATTCCCAAGATGTGTGATCCCTACAGGTTTAGTGCTTCCCTGTAATAATTATGAAGGTTATAAGTAAATCGGTCAATCGTACCTCCTCTGTTTTCTCAGATCCAGTTTTTAGTCTCTTCAAAGTTTCTTATAACCAAGGGTAAAGCACTAAATCCAAAAGGGTCATACACTGTATGCATATGCATGCATGAGGGTGTACTAGCCTATATGTGGTTGTGTCACAGCTCTTGGCCCTGTATGTTTCATATTTTACAAGATTAAAACTTCACTGTGATGACAGAATATGGTCCTGGGGCCAAGGAGAGGTGCCAGGAACTGATGGCATATGGCAAGGAGGGCGCTACTTCCCATCCCACCCCAAGGCGCAAGTCCCACGCTCAACCTCTCTACACTGACACTGATCGCTTCACCGAGTGTGAGTACTTGAATGCTATAGTGTTTATGTACATCAGGACCAGATTTAGGCATAAGGCAAACAAGCTACACCTCAGGACCTTTTAGTCTCAAGGGACCTCAATTTAAGAATTTCGTCATTTACTTATGCCTAAATCTGGTTCTGAATCCATACCTGATGTGCTACTTACATTAAGTATTATTATAATGAAAACCAAGCGCTAGATCCACTTGGGTCATTTTACATTAAATATCAACAATTTTTTGTTATAAAATTTAATACAGGACTTAACAAGTTGTTACAGTTATACCAAATGGAGTAACCAAACCACCTCCACATGGTTTGTTGTGCATCTTGTCTGCATTTTTACCAAGTTCAGTTGTTACACAGCTTTATTGTGACATTCTAAAAGTATATTATATTTTATTTGGCATATGTCAAAAAACACCGATATAGACAGTGGTGGGCACAGTTCCGCTAACCGCTAATTAGTGGAACTAACTTTTTGTTTAATGGATTAGCATTTTCACTAACTTCAGAAACCGTTAGTGGACCAATTAGCTTCAGCTAAATAAAGTTCGTCTAACTTTGAGACAGCTATAAAAAATTAATAATTATTGGCAGTTGGAAAGTAATGCCTTTTCAATGGTGCACGTGTTTGTTCCTTACTGTTGTGGAGACCATCATCAAGGGATAGATAGTGAGCCTCTACAACTTAAAGTCGAATGTTAAAAGGAAACACCCAGTGCATGTCATCAAGTTTGAGGAGATAATCAAGGCCGAATCTTCCCATGGAAAATACGGGCAATCTTCTTGTGGCAGCGCCGCTAGCAGGAGCAGCAGCCAGTCGTCACAGCCGCCTGCAAAGAGAGCTTGCCAGACCACCATTGGTGAAGCAATTGTTGCTGCTGGCGCTAGCGTCCGTCAGTCTGTGGTGGACGCAAAGATTGTGGACCTATTCTCCTGCAGCATGCTACTGCTGCATGTAGTGAAATCCCCCGCCTTTGTCAGCCTGATCAAGTTGCTGTACCCCAGCAAGATGTTGATGTCCCGTCACACCCTGGGCAGCTGTAGGAGTATCTTAAAAGGTTATAAGCACTTATTAAACTACTACTATAGCTTTTCTGATATTTTCTTAATTTTCGTGGGTATTGCAAGTTACGACAGTTTAACAGTACAGTACCTTTCCCAGTGTTGTAAAGAAGTAAAACTACCTGAGTACTGTATTTGAGTAATTTTTTTCAGTGTTTACTTTTCAAAAATTACTGATGATGTAACGAGTAATGCATTGTTATCAGATTGTAGTGAAGTAAAAGTAATAACAGACTTCAGTATTTAAGTAAAAGTAGTGAGCAATTTCAGTACTTTTTAAAAAGTAAATACCAAAAAAACTTACTTAAGTACAGTACTCAAGGAGTTTTATTTTGTTGCTTTACAACACTGGTACTTATACTCGAGTATAAGTCCTAAAAGTAAAAGTTAAAAACCAAAAATCTAAACCAAATCTGAATTCGTGTGAAAAAATTAGCGTTTAACGTTAGCTTCTGCTAATTTTTTTGGCTGTTTAGCAGTTTAGCATTAACAGAGCTAATTTTTTAATTAGTGGAGTAGCGGTTAGTGAAACTAACTTTTCTCTTAGCTGCGCCCACCACTGCGTATAGGTGTTTACTAAAATGGTTATTTGTTTCATTCTTGGTAGCGGGGAGTGATGATAAAGGCTTAGGAGGCTTCTACTGTATTTGCAAAATCTGGTTACACAGGCAATGTGTTTGTGCCCATGGCCCCAAGGGGCCATGCCAGCGAGGGACAGAGACATCGCGAAGGCTGAGCTGTGACGGTGAGGCAGTTGTTGTAGTAGTCGCTGCAGGATTCGCTCAACCTGGGGCACACCCTACTGGTGCCCTTGAGTGAGGAATCGTCAGTACTGGGCAACTGGGCAGGACTTCTTCTGGCAAGCCACTCATGACATTTCTCGACTGGTACTGTTGCTGGGGCTCTCACTGCCGGCGAGCATGGAGTGAGTAGTGCCAGAGATGACTCGGCGAAACATCTGGAAGTCGCAACATCATACACTGTACTGCAATGAGTGGGCTAGCAGTCAAAGTGACATCATCTTTGTGCAGGCTGCTCACCGAAGCTGTGATTGGAGGCTGACACAGCACCTGCTGACAAGGTCTAACTGTGGCTTGACGAGTGTCATTCTCTCGGCAGTTGTAGTTATAGCAGAGGTTAGTCTAAGCATCCCCAGACTGGTTCTCTACATATAACTGCTCTGAAGGTCAGGATGGGAATTATAGCAGGTACAATTCTGCAGGGCATCACAAGCAGCAAACAATAAGAGCTTTCTGTACAAGAGGCTCAGATGCCTGTAACTGACGCCTGAACTGACTAATGTCAGTTGTCAATGCGCGGGGCACACTGGGTGACAAGGAAAACTTGCACACACCCACACTGCACATGTGTTACAACATGGCTTACTAGCAAATGATGCTTTTCTGTGCAAAAATCGACACTAAGCTATACATGAACATGTGACAACACTGACTGAGAAGAATTAATTAACACATGACGTATATCTCCTCTCAATCTTCTCAATAACACAACATATTGCTCACTGTGAAACTAACACTGTCGATATGACATCATGTGGTGATGTAAGGCATGATGTTGTGAGGTGATGTCATGGGGTGACATCACAAGGTGACATCAGGCAGAAAGGTGACATCAGCAGACATTTCGAGGTGACGTCCTGGAGTGACGCCGTGAGGGATGTCATAGGGTGACATTGCGAGGTGATGTCAGGCAGACATCGTGAAGTTGGGCAGCATCGTGGGTGATGTCAGTGGAGTGATGCAGCAGCAGACCACATCATGTGGTGTGGGACGTCTGACTTAACCCATGCAGCTTGTAGATCCACGTGGCTTCGTGATCCACATGGCTTCGAGTGACCTCGGGCACTCGGATACACAGCTCTGGCAAAGAATTCAGTGGTGTATGGTGTGGTGTACAGTAGGGCGAGCGTGGGTGAGGCAAGGATCGGCCACTTCCACCTTTCCCACTCACAAACATGGGAGAAACACACTGGATGCAGAAATCACCACACTCGCCTCCGACTTGCTGAAATAGCCGTGCTGAGCTGAAAAACAACAGCAGCAACATACAAGTGACGCTGAACACATGACTTGAGAAACAGCGTGGGAGAATCAGTGTCCAATAACAAAGCATAACCATACTCTCAGAGGGGAATTTTAGGCCTAACGTGTCGGTGAAAATAATATTAGAACTTTTTTGTCAGGGGAAAGGCAGTTTCCCGGATACTAGTGTGTATACATAGTGTTGTAGTGCATACCACAGTGGTACCCTAGTATATGTATAATAAATGATAAGGTGAAATTTAAAACTGAATTGTTAGACCCAAAGAGGCAGGTTCATGTTGTAAACAGTTGTCAGCAGTCGTCAGAACCCTCCCAAGCAGGTCGGCTAGTGTACCTGACCTATAATTAGTGATTCCAGAGGGTAAAACATTCCTGTTGAAATACGAAGAGGTGCAAAATCTCGAGGAAATACGAAAAGTGTACAGTTTTGTAGAAATATGATGAACAGTGTATAGTTGTTAATACTTATTGTGATGGAGTGACATATACAGTGTGGTAAACCTGTAGTTAGCAGCGGTCACTATATACACATCGAAAATCATTATTCCTCCAGTAATTTTCATATACTGAAGCCACCGGTGCCCAAACATGCAAGTTATACTTTCTGTATCAAACTGAACACATATTACTCTGTTTAATTTTTCCAGTAGTCCTTTTCATGAGCTAGTCTAAAATCACCCAGTGAAGCTAATTCGGATCTGCCTGGATTCATCCAGTGACCGGATTCAAACGGATTTGTTGATAGCAAGATATCCTCTGGCTGGTTTCACTAACTGACAGGGCTCTCTGCACCCTTATCAAGCACTCAAACAGTAACTACAACAAATAGTTAGAATACAGATAGACAGATCTACTGTTACAGTGATTAAAAAAAAGATATACAGTAATCCACTAACTGGATTCGTCCATATTCACTGGATTCTGGCAGATTCAAAAGATTTCGTTGAAAATAAAGCCAAATCGGAAGAACTGTTACAAAAGATTAAATACTTTGGGGAATTATAGACTAGCTAGTTAGGAGAATTGCCAGGTATTGTAAGATGAACATCACCATGAAGATCTGTGTAGTCTGCAGAAAGGGTAAGGGACAAAAACAGGCCTGGATTTCTTGCCATCTCTGTGGTCAGTGGTCTCATGGTATATGCAGGGATTTTAAACCAGTGACCACACTTGACATAAACTCAGAGAGATGTTTTTGGGTCTGCCCAAACGAGATACACCTGTATGAGAAAATGACATTTGTATTAAAAGAAAAGAACACCAATAAAACATCGTTCTTGAAAGACATGTCAGCATGGTATGACAGCTGGGAAAATAAGATGGGTAGTAGGGACGGGGCTGTCTTGGACAGTGCTCCTGAGGGTGCTAGTGCTGTCCTGGAGGACAGTGCTAAGGGTGTTAGTGTTGTTCTGGAGGAAAGTGCTCCAGAGGGTCCTAGTGATGTCTTAGAAGACAGTGTTCATGAGGGTACTAGTGATGTCCTGGAGGACACTGAAGACAACGTTATTCAGTCCAGAGGTTCAAAATAGACATACTGCTGGAGATGGATCAAAATGGGATGATGCTTAAGGGAACAGTGTTGACACAATACAAGCAAAACCTGGTGGAAGCACTGGTGTCCATACAGGGGTAAAAGATAGGGAGGAAACAGGAAAAATAAATGCACCAGCAGTGAACTCAGCTACAATAAATCCTAGCAAACAGAATTACAATCTATGTAAATACTATGCCTTGGGTATCTGCAGGCACGGTATATCTGGTAAAACAAGTGGGACATGCACCTTTGACCATCCCAAAAAATGCCGCACCCACATGACAACAGAAGAGTGCAACTTCTCTTCTTGTAATTTATTTCACCCAGAAATGTGTCGCTCATCAATCCATGAAAGAAAATGCTACAATGCAAACTGCCAGGCACATCATCTAAAGGGGATTAGAAGATACAGACCAGCCAGACTATGGGAAACAAAAGAGAAAAGCCACAACCTCTCCAGGGACAGAGGTTTTTTAGGGCCAGGAGGGAAAAAAGATTGGCAAGAAATGACAATAATCCTACATCACCTGAAAACACTTCTGGAGCAGAGGCACGGACATTGGCCTCTACTCCAGAACAACAGATATTAGAGCCAGCAAATAGCCCCCCCCCCCTAATTTCCACCAATACAACGACATTTGTCTTTGCAAACATACAGGGTCTAAAGCCATCAAAAAACAACAAAATTACTTACATCAAGGGACTGCTCACGGAGTCAAATGCAATGTTTGCAGCATTCACAGAGACTCACATAAAGGATTATTATGACAACGAAATATGGATCCCAAGTTATAACCTATTCTGATGCAACAGACTAAACAGGCAACAAGTGGGGGGTTGGCCTGTATGTCACAGAGTCGCTCATTTGCACAGAACTACTAAACACCTCAAATGATGTAGTTGAAGTTTTGGTGGTAAAGATTGAAAACCAAAACCTTGTCATTGTGGTAGTATACAAACCTCCAGATGCAACTTCCCAGCAATTCCAGGAGCAGCTTGAGAAAATTGACCACTGGAAAATCTCCCAACTCCTGCCCCAAATATCTTACTACTAGGAGATTTCGACTTGACACCTAAAATGAAGGAGTATAGCAAACAATGTTTTAGCAGAGATCACCCCGGGAGGCAGCTCAGATGAAAATTCACACACACATGAACTATTAAATCTCTGGACCAAATTCACCTTAAACCAGCAAATAGTAGAGCTTACAAGACTAGAAAATATGCTGGACTTCATCTTCACTAACAATGACGATCTGATATGTAATATAATTGTATCAAAGACAATGCACTCAGATCACAACATAACAGAGGTATAGACATGTATGCACAGGGCCAGCAAAATGTGAGCAGTCATGAAGGTCTCTTCACGAAATTCAATTTCAATAACAAAAACATGCAATGGGATCAAGTAAACCATGTCTTAAATGAAACAAGCTGGGAAAATATCCTAAACTACATAGATCCGAACATTTGCCTTGAAAAATGAATTCTGTGGTTCTTGAGATCTGCTCAAGACACATTCCATTAAGAAAAATAAAGAGAAGATGTAAACTAGAGAGAGAGAGAGAGACGTTCCCTATACAGACAAAGGCGAAGAGTCACAGAGCTGCTGAGTGGGGCCAATATATCTGAAATACGAAGGGAGGCACTAGCCAATGAAATTGCAAATATCCAACTTAAGCTGAAGGAATCTTATAGGAGACAAGAATCACAGGAAGAACTAAAAGCTATAAAGGAAATTAAACAAACAAAAAAAAAACTTATACCAAATGTAAGGGAAAAACAACATACAGTATTGGGTCCCTGCTTAGTCAGGATGGGACATACAGAGATGATAGCCAAGAAATGAGTGAGATACTAAAGTCCCAGTATGATTCAGTGTTCAGCGAGCCACTGCCCAGACTAAGGGTCGACATTCCAAATGAATTCTTTATGAACGAACCCAAAATATGATCATCTGAAAAATCTCGGATGTTATTCTAACTCCACAAGACTTTGAAGAGGCAATAAATGACATGCCCATGCACTCTGCCCCAGGCCCAGACTCATGGAACTCCGTGTTCATCAAGAATTGCAAGAAGCCCCTATCGTGTGCCTTCAGCATTTTATGGAGAGGGAGCATGGACACAGGTGTCATCCCTCACACTAAAAACAACAGACATAGCCCCACTCCACAAAGGTGGCAGTAAAGCAGTTGCAAAGAACCACAGACCGCTTAGAAGATGAGCGGAAAAGTAATACAGAGGGACCTTAAATCAAAAATGTAATGTAGAGGATCTCGTCTTCAAAGACCACAACAGTATATCTACACTCATCTGCTGGGAAAATGATGGACGGATGTGAGATCGTAGGCAGGGACGCCAGGCCCATGATGATTCTCTTATTACTTGTGCTCTATAGGCTGGGCTCATGCACCCGCCACTAGCAGTCCCCCTTCAAGGCTGGCAGCATTGCAGACCTGGAGAGTACTGAGAACTTTCATGGCACACATAGTGTAGTGAGTACACACAAACTGCAGAGATGGTTGGGGTCCTTGATCTGCATATTCCCTTGAATGCAGGCGAGAAGTGCTAAATGTGCCATGTAAGAAGGTCTGGAGAGTTGGTACCAATCCACACATGAAATCACTCCCTTTAAAGTGAAACTCGACAGAGAATCCCAAGCATTTCAGTAACCCAGGGGCACCAGGGTACCTGAGGCAACACCAGTAGTCATCAGGGCCCAAGACTGTTCAATTACCTCCCCCAGCTGCCCCTGTGGGAGGATTACCAATAGACCCTGACTATCTTCAAGAGGGCACTGGATGACACCTAAAGTGTTTACAAGCCAACAGACTTTTGTAGTTCATATGTCAGCTTAGTGTGGCCAGCAGTAACAACCTGGTTGATTAGATCCTGATCCACCATGGGATAGTCTCAGACTAGGCTACTGGGGCAGTGACCCCGAAACCCTCTCCAGGTAAACTCCAGGGGGAGCCCCGGGGATCATTAACTCAAAAAATTAGACAAATTTGGGCTGGTTTTTTTTCCTGTCGGGCTGGACTTAGACACAAAAACCAGATACTCTTGAGGCGGTCCCTTTTTGGGGAAGATGAAGGAGAAACTTTTCCCCTTTTTCACCCCTGGGCAAACAATTGCTGGGGGGCCCTTTGTACCAGTGTTTACAAAAATGGTTATTTGTGCATTCTTGGTAACGGGTAATGGGCTTGAACTTTTTTTTGAATATCTAGGCCCAAAGATGAGGGAGAGGAGTAGGCCTTTGGGATGTTTGGACACTGGTGAGAGGGGGGGGGGGGCTGGGGCAGCCCCGTCTTCCTCGGGGGGAAAACTAGGGGAAATGGCTTACTGCCATGGGGATGCTCTCCAAGCAATCGGGGTAAAGTTTAAAAAAAGGATCTACACCTTGGGTTTAACACAAGGAAACCCCCCAAAATTTGGGGGGTGGATACACTTGTGAATCACATTAACTTTAAGTTTGGGCCAGTTTATTTTCTGCAGCATTTCCCCCTTTTATATTTTTATATTTTGCATAACGCTTCGTTGGGAAGGGAAAAAAATTTTCTGTCTCCTGCCTTTGTTTCATATCTTGGCTATTTAAAACCCGGTTTGAGGGCCTAGGCTACACCTGTTTTCTAATCTTTTTCTCTTGCACTTGCAAAAAGGCTTCTGCATTTTTCTCATAGTTTGGGCAGGGGGGGGGCAAACTATGGTATCCCCCTTTCTGTTTTCCCAACAAAAACCTTTCCCAACACAGGGGGGTTTGGGGGGCCCCAAACTTTTATTTTAAAGGCCAATATTGTAAAAGTCCCACACTTGGACCCATTTGAGGACAGGGCCAAGTTTTTATGCCACAAGGCGGGAAAAAAAGAAACCCTTCCCTTTTCGGGTGTCCCTTCCCCGAACTTCACCCCATCTGAGATCATATACCCCAAGGATTTTTTCAGTAGGGGCTAAAAATGAAACAAAACGATGTCAAAAATAAAGTGGTTGAAAAAATAAAATTTTTGGCCCCCTAAAAAATAACTTCATCCTGTTCCCCCCCCCTTTTTAAATTGTCCCCCATAACAAAAAAAAATGTTTTAAATTTGGGGCTGATGGGGTCAGCTCTTGGCTTTTTAAAAAAGGTTAAAAGAATCAAAACCCTTTTAAAATGGCGTCAATAAACAAAGGATCCCTTTAACCCCTTTAAAAAAAAAAAAAAAAAAAAAAAATCATCGTGAGGGCCGTCATATCGGGAAAGGGCCCCCACTTATCGGGGGGGGGGTTTCCCAGGCTCCCGCCGTGGCAAAATTTGGGTAAATTGGAACTTTTTTTTTCCCCACTTAAAAATTTGCTAAAACACGGGATAACAATTTTAATAACATAAAATTAAAGGTTTAACCTGAAGAGGGCATCAAAAAACAATAAAATTCAATACACACAAAAATTACTCTTTACTTACCTTAAAAATATTTATAGTCTTAATCGGGGGGTGAACAAGTAGTATTTTTGTAAGAAATCAAGGGGGATGTATTGTAAAGCCTCACCCGGCCACCCCACCCCCACACCCTACTATTCTAAGTATTTAACATCCCAGGCGATAAAATGTTATACAGTTCACTCTTCCTTTAAAAAATTTGTAGTCTTAATGTAGGGGCAGGAAATAATAAATGAGATAAAAGAATAAATGGGGGAGAAAGAAAGTACAGAGAGGGCAGAGGCCGGGGTTTTTAAACAAACCAGGGAAAGGGAAGTTTTGTAAAAAACCCCCAAAATTTCCCCTCTGGTTTGTGTACCAAATTTCATTTTGTCAGGGTTTTTCTACATTATTTTTGGGGGAATTAAAAAAAAAACACTCCCCTTCTCATGTAACATCATTTTGAGAAGAAATGAAGCTCTGAGTGAAGGCAATGGAAATAAGTCACACTGACTTTTTGGGTTATCCTAGGTTCTCTACCGTATGTTGTTATGTATGATAATCTATGTAACTGTATTTGTGTATACCTGAATAAACTTACTTACATATCGAAAGGAATAATTTTCTACAGTTACCCCAGTAACACATTTACTCTTATGTTAGATTAGAGAAAATGTTATTCTTGCAAATCACTTGTACAAGTTATGTGGCTCCCACATCTTATATTTATGTTTATTTATTCTATTGTGGGGTGTATTTATCATCTTTTTATGTTATGTATCGTGTTTATTATATAATTTTGAAAAAATATCATGGATGGATTAATGAAAATGTGTATATTACGTAATATACGACATTTAATGAGACTCAGTATTGTTATTATCACCACTTGTGCAAGTCGTCTGCTCGACATCTCACATTTGTTTATTTATTCTACTGTGGGTGTATTTATCTTATTTATATGTTATGCATCGTGTTTATTATATAATTTTGAAAAAATATCATGGATGGATTAATGAAAATGTGTATATTACCGTAATATCGACATTTAATGAGACTCAGTATTGTTATTATCACCACTTGTGCAAAGTCGTCTCTCGACATCTACATTGTTTATTTATTCTACTGTGGGTGTATTTATCTTATTTATATGTTATGCATCGTGTTTATTATATAATTTTGAAAAAAATATCATGGATGGATTAATGAAAATGTGTATATTACAGTAATATCACGACATTTAATGAGACTCATATTGTTATTATCACCACTTGTGCAAGTCGTCTGCTCACATCACATTTGTTTATTTATTCTACTGTGGGTGTATTTATCTTATTTATATGTTATGCATCGTGTTTATTATATAATTTTGAAAAAATATCATGGATGGATTAATGAAAATGTGTATATTAACGTAATATACGACATTTAAATGACTTCGATTATGTAAGTTTATTTAGGTACAGGTATACATAAGTATAATTATCAGAGTATATATAAAATATGAAATAACTTTTAAAAACATTTGAAATTTTGGAGTTTCCAGACAAAATGGAGAGACTTAGTGCTTACTGAGCTCATGGAGAATGTAAACAAACAGGGTGGGGCACGGTGACCGTATTAGAAAGTCAGGTGGGAGCACGTATAGTGAGTTTTGGTCATAATTTGAAATGTCGTATTAGCGGAACCTCGTAAGCGGAACGCCGTAAAGCGGGCCCTCCTGTACTACTTTAAAAAATTAGTGCTTTTTCTTTAAAACCTTTTATTTTGGCTATTTTAAATATTATTTTACTTAATACTGTACTATGCAGCCATTTAAAATTTTGAATTTTGAATGTGGCCCCTGCACTGAAAAGTTAGCCTACCCTGGATTAGTGCCTCCCATGTCTAAATCCAGCCCTGATTATTATGGTCATGGGATTGCTAAAACCCCTGGAATGGAAGCAATCAGGTTCGATCAAGAAAAGGAAGATAAAGCCTAAATCTTTGAATCAAGAGCCCCTTGAGAGGTGGCATGGTACCTCCTTGAGTGGGCACTGACAGGCTTCAAATTTTAATGGTTTTAGGAGCTGTGAGAACCAATGTTCCTTTTAGAGCAACTAAAATATACAAACTTAATATTTACTTTACTTCATACAGTATTGTTATAACCAAATAAAGCACTAAACAGCCAAGGGTCATGCAGTGCTGCAGGGTAGAAAGTAGTGCTGGGTCTATAAACAGCTAGTTGGAAGGGAATCAGAGGTGAGGAAGAAAAGGGCTGGAAGGGACACTAAAGGCTGCGTGTCAAAGTTCATGTAGTAAAGCATGTCGCTGACAAAAAGTTGAAAAGTGAGTGTAAGTCAAAGTCAGGGTCGTCAGCAAGGAGGAAGATAAAGTAAGAGTGGTAGAGCAGCAGCGATGGTTGGAGTAAATTCTGTGAGCACTCATAAACCGGACAATCCACATGAAGTAATGAACGAAATAGGGACCAACAAATCTCACAGGAATAACAGGATGGCGCTCCATGAGATACCCATGGGTAAGATAGTATGGCCGATGCAGAGATGGGAAGGCGCGAGTCTCCTGAGTACAGCAATGGTGGTAAGAAGACAGCCACAAACCCAAATGCAGTTAATAGAATGTAATTTGTTATGGTGCATATCTGACTACCATTGTTGCTAATGGTTGTGAAGACAGGTAGAGATGCGGAAAATAGTCCCTCAATGGAATACCTCTGTGGAAACTGGAAGATCATGTACCGCTGACCGTGCAGCAGCATCTGCCTGTTCATTGCCGGCATATCAACACGTCCAGGGACACAACAGAAAGCAGCGTTTTTGTTTTGCTGGTCATACATAATGCAACCAAGTTGAATATGAAGGACCACCCAATGAGAAATCAAATTTTTATGGGTTGAA